>NC_091157.1:15511761-15811761 GCF_040958095.1 Procambarus clarkii
TACACCCCCGTCACACAGGCCCCTCATACAGGTCCCTCACACCCCCGTCACACAGGTCCCTCACACCCCGGTCATACAGGTCCCCTCACTTCCCCATCACAGAGGTCCCCTTCACTTCCCAGTCACACAGGTCCCTCACACCCCCGTCACACTGGTCCCTCACAGTGGCTCCTATCACTGGCCCCTCACCCTCCCCCCCTCACTCCCTCGCTCAAGCTGCTCAGTTCCTATTCAACTTGTATCTCCTTGATTCAACTGTAGGATTTAGTGATTAATTAGTGTAATCCGTGCCTATATCTCCTGCTTGATTTACCCAATTGGTATAATCTACTCAGATGCCCTCGCACAAACAGGCAGTTATCGGATAATTTAGGAGACATCAATATATATTAGAAGGTTGATGCTGCCTCTGATTGTCCTAGTATGAAGGGGTCTTAGTGTTGATCTTAAGTCCCATTATCCAAGAGAAGGTTAATAATGTTGTGACCTATTGACCAGACATCAGGAATATTTTAAATCAATATAATTAAACATCTGGGATTTGACACCTAAAGGATTTAACATGGGTAACATTTCTGCACCCGGAGTCTGTCTCTTCTCACGTGTCTCAAATATTTCTCCCTTCATCTATAACAAAGAATGTCTGTGTCCAAGACCGGAGGCCAGACGCTTCCTGCTAGTCTCACCAACTTTGCACGGTATGCCTGCAAGTCGGTCCGGGTCGACCTGCTATTGAGAGGGGTCGGGTCCTGTCGAGACCTCACATCCACGTCATTAGTGAAACGTGGCTGGCAGTGTCCCTAGACTTCTATTTAGCGCGCCCAAGGAAAAACATTTAATTAAAAAGGAAAGAGAAAGAGCGCGAGAGCGAGCGAGAGAGAGAGAGAGAGAGAGAGAGAGAGAGAGAGAGAGAGAGAGAGAGAGAGAGAGAGAGAGAGAGAGAAAGCGAGTGAGAGAGAGAGTGAGAGAGAGAGCGAGAGAGAGTGAAAGAGAGAGAGCGAGAGAGAGTGAAAGAGAGCGAGAGAGAGAGAGAGCGAGAGAGAGTGAAAGAGAGAGAGCGAGAGAGAGTGAAAGAGAGCGAGAGAGAGAGAGAGCGAGAGAGAGAGAGAGAGCGAGAGAGAGAGAGAGAGCGAGAGAGCGAGAGAGACAACGAGTGAGACAGCGAGAGAGAGACAGCGAGAGAAAGAGCAAGAGAGAAGAGAGAGAGGAGGGGGGGGAGGGAGGGGAAGAAGGAAGGAGAGACCCAGGAGCAACCGGGTTCCCTCCCAGTTATGATACCAACCATATACCAAACTCCTGGTGGTGCCCTGACTATACCGTTGCATTTTATTCCAACAGTATGAACACACATCATTAGACTCCCACAGGAGTATTATAAGTCTCTGGATAGTTATATACGCAATACATATTAGGCTTGATTGAGGTCACATGCCCATTTGGGAACTGTAAGCCCCAAAGATCTCAGTATATAGGCAAGACAACAACGTCTCTTTCTAGCTGATTAACAATGCACAATCAACAGGGCTCCATCAAGGAACATATAATCGCCTCTCACAACCAGATCATCACCAGAGAAATCTTCACAAGCAACACAGAAATCTTCGATAGATACAGCGACAGCAGGAGACTCGACATCAACGAGGCCCTACATATCAAAAAGTCAATACCAGCAATCAACAGCCAATTAACAACTATATTCTACCCACTTTAAGATCCTGAACCAATATAAAAGCAACGAGAAAATATGGGCCAATAGGCCTTCTGTAGTTACTTTTATTCTTATGTTCTCATATCCAATAAATACCATTCATTCGTGTTCTGTCACCTCACCCAAAACGAATATAAGCGTGAAATGAAATGTATAAACCTGTCTTTGAAAATGTAAGAAGTCCTTGTGAAACGCTTTTAGGCGTCAGACCATAAATAAAAAAAAACGAGAAAAGGAACTTTGGAGAGTTAGTATATCAATTTCCCCCGACAGTGGAAAAAAAAACATAAGAAATATTGAGAAGATTCGTGTTAGAATCATTAATCTTACACTTTCGGTCATATTCAACAACATAGGTTTACAAGAAAGACTGCTACCAAAATTTCCGGAGGCACTGCATATATGCGTGGGGACCACTCAGGCTTGTTCGCATATTATTATTATTATTATTATTATTATTATTATTATTATTATTATTATTATGATTGTATATATATGTTGTACCTAGTAGCCAGAACGTCGTATTCGGCCTACTATGCAAGGCCCGATTTGCCTAATAAGCCAAGTTTTCCTGAGTTAATATATTTTCTCAATTTTTTTTCTTATAAAATGATAAAGCTACCCATTTCATTATGTATGAGGTCATTTTTTTTTTTGGAGTTAAAATTAACGTAGATATATGACCGAACCTAACCAACCCTACCTAACCTAACCTAACCTAACCTATCTTTATAGGTTAGGTTAGGTAGCCAAAAAAGTTAGGTTAGGTTAGGTTGGTTAGGTAGTCGAAAAACAATTAATTCATGAAAACTTGGCTTATTAGGCAAATTGGGCCTTGCATAGTAGGCTGAGAAGTGCGTTCTGGCTACTAGGTACGACATATATATATATATATATACATATATATATATATATATATATATATATACATATATATATATATATATATATATATATATATATATATATATATATATATATATATTTACGATGCTCTGTACCTTCTTACAAGGTGCCTGGCCTTGCCCAGACTTAACTATTTCCTCAGCTGTGCTCCTTCCTTTGACAGCCCAAAATTAACGGAATGCGACTCACTCCTAAAGACAATAACTATGAAAGTGTTAAACCTCTCCCTGCAAGATGACCAGTGGGACCAAGCAACGCTCCCAGTTAGACTCGGGGGTATAGGTATTCGCAAGGCGACACAGTTAACATTGCCGGAATTCTTATCCTCGACCAGTGCTACAAGTGAATTAGTGAATGAAATACTACCAGAATACCTAAGGAACTCCATTGTGATTTGTGATCCCAAATTTGTGGAAGGAGCTGGTCAGTGGGACACTCTTGCCAATTCACACACCCGACCAACTTTTCCAAACGACAGTAAACAGGCCAAATGGGATAGCCCCAGAGTGGAGAACATCGCCAAAGCATTGTTGGAGGCAGCTTCTGGGAAGGACAGAGCACGTCTCCTAGCTGTGCAAGCCCCCCATGCTGGGGACTTCCTGTTGGCAGTCCCTAATTCCGCCTTGGGCACCCGCCTGGACCATCGGGCCCTAAGTATTGGTGTTGTTCTGCGCCTTGCCGCCCCTATCTCCACCGAACACCGGTGTGTTCGCGGCCTTGCACGGGCAGACCAATACGGCAGCCATGGCCTCATCTGTCGTAAGACATAGGGAAAGATTGCCAGACACGAAGCAGTCAATGACATCATCAAGAGAAGTTTGGCTACAGCTGGGTGTCCAGCACAAAGGGAACCCCAGTTGTGCAGACCTGACAACAGACAAAAACGCCCAGATGGAGTCACCCTGCAGCCATGGACGGAAGGTAAACAGGTCGTATGGGATTACACCTGTGCATCTACATTGGCGGATACCTATTTACGTTACAGCTCAGCGGAGGGTGGTGGGGCAGCCACCTTCAGGGAGACCCAGAAAATCCACAAGTACAGAGACCAAGAACGTTGTTACAGGTTCGTGCAGATAGGCTCTGAGACTCTGGGCGCCTGGGGTAAATGTGCACTCAAGTTTTTAAAGGAGGTTGGTGAGGAACTCAGTGGGAAAACTAGAGACCCACGAGCAGCCAGTTTCCAGTTCCAGCGCCTCAGTGTCGCAGTTCAGAGGGGAAATGCGAGCTGTATCCTGGGTACGCACCCAACCTCCGAGGAGCTGGACGAGGTCTTCGAACGCTGATTGTTTAATTGTTATATATGTGTGTGTGTGTGTGTTCTCTGTAAACTGTAGCATTGCAATAAAATATAACAAAACATACAAAAAATTATTATATATATATATATATATATATATATATATATATATTATATATATATATATATATATATATATATATATAATTTGACTTTCACAATATTTTCTGCTATCAATAAATGCCTTTTTGATCACCTGTAAACATCAAACTGCACACCGAATATTATAGATGATAAACTGTTTGTTTTCTTAAGTTTAATTAAATTGTTCAAAAATGGATAATTTAATAATAATTATTCCAATAAAATTTAACACCCGTTACGAAAGCAATTAGCTGAAAGTTCAGCCAATCAAAACGTTCATTGCTCTAATTTGTGTAAAATGAACAAAGGATAGTTCCTCTTCCCAACTTCCTCCTCCGGAGACGACAAACACGAGGAATACAGGAATGATCAGTTCCGGAATTATCGATCTGAGAAACTGGTCTAATCTTGATGTTGCAGTTTTTTCGCTTGGTGTATACGTCAGCACTCGTAATATTGGCAATAATGGAGTGTTGCTATTGTATGGTTCTCTACGAAAACTTAAAATAAAATCAGATTTCTTGAACAAATGTATTTACGTCCGAAGTAATATTGTTGAAAATCTTTGGGACTGCATTTTTGGTGATACATTTTTTGAAGTTTTATTTATGCACAGGTCATATTTTTATTTCTCTACTCGGTTTCAAAAACTATTTTTTTCTAAATTCATTTTTTATGTTGAAGGATAATCAAATTCACTTTTTAATTGAGCAAAACAATTTATCTTTGCCATAAATGACTTTAATCAGACAATTTGTGAGAGATTTTGTTATGGCTGAGAGACAGATCATTCTATTCGCCTTTGTAAACAGCAGAGTTCGTAGACATGAGTGAGAGTTGCAGTTGAAGCAATATGCTGTTTAACACAAACATCTGTGAAAATTTCACCGTCGTGAGAGGTTACGTGGTGTACGGTTGTATGACCGTGCCACACTTACTGCAGTAATATTGGCGGTACACTGTGTTCTTAGTGTGGAGGTTTGGGAGGTCTGAGTCAGGGGTTGGGAGTGTATCCAGTGACCCCTCCCACTGATCAAGCACCACCTGTTGACCAGACCCCACCACTGACCAGACCCCACCACTGACCAGACCCCACCACTGACCAACACCCCTCCCACTGACCAGACCCCACCACTGACCAGACCCCACCACTGACCAGACCCCACCACTGACCAGACCCCACCCATTGACCAGACCCCCACCACCGACCAGACCAGCAGCTACTCACCTGGCTGGCACTGGGTCTCGTCAGTGCCATCAATGCAGTCCTTGTGTCCGTCACAGACCAGCCCGGGGCGGACACACTCGCCGTTGGCGCACCGGAACTCCCCGTAGAAACACTTGCGGTAGTCTGGGGAGAGAACACGGACCTTTGTTATATACGGCGTGGAACACCACCCGGGGCGTGGAACACCACCCGGGGCGTGGAACACCACCCGGGGCGAGGAACCCTACCCGGGGCGTGGAACACCACCCGGGGCGTGGAACACCACCCGGGGCGTGGAACACTACCCGGGGCGAGGAACCCCACCCGGGGCGTGGAACACCACCCGGGGCGTGGAACACCACCCGGGGCGTGGAACACCACCCGGGGCGAGGAACCCCACCCGGGGCGTGGAACACCACCCGGGGCGTGGAACACCACCCGGGGCGTGGAACACTACCCGGGGCGAGGAACCCCACCCGGGGCGTGGAACACCACCCGGGGCGTGGAACACCACCCGGGGCGTGGAACACTACCCGGGGCGAGGAACCCCACCCGGGGCGTGGAACACCACCCGGGGCGTGGAACACCACCCGGGGCGTGGAACACTACCCGGGGCGAGGAACCCCACCCGGGGCGTGGAACACCACCCGGGGCGTGGAACACCACCCGGGGCGTGGAACACCACCCGGGGCGTGGAACACCACCCGGGGCGAGGAACCCCACCCGGGGCGTGGAACACCACCCGGGGCGTGGAACACCACCCGGGGCGTGGAACACCACCCGGGGCGTGGAACACCACCCGGGGCGTGGAACCTATGAACACAGGTACTAGTAGGCAAAGTTGCCAGATGTGCGTTATCCCTCTTGTGGAATGTAGTGTACCATTTAGCTACAGTGTTACATCAATGATGATGATGTGTAGGAATTATTAAATATCAAAATGTTGAGCAACTGCTGAAGATCACCTCTGTAATGCTCCACGTCCTCTCATTACTACGTCTACCATCTGAAATATTATGCTTCCCTATTGGATTTTGGTTAAAAGCTAGAATGTAAACTATGAATACTAATAAAATTTTAAAAAATATAACGAAATGTATATTGTTAAACCCTTGATGAGATTGGGTTTGGGATGAAAAGTCTTACCATTTGAAGAATAATTAATAAATATATTAGCTCTGGAGATTTCACTGATATGAGTAACAGTTCCAAGTCCCCTTAAGTGTTCACGTAGTTGTGTTCACCTAGTTGTGCTTGCGGGGGTTGAGCTCTGCTCTTTCGGGCCGCCTCTCAACTGTCAATCAGCTGTTTCTACTACTACTACTACTACTACTTTGTGCGTTTGTGCGTTTGTTTGCTTTTGTTTGATTGTTATTGGTCAGGTTAGGATGGAAAGATCGGGTCAATGAATTGAATATATCACCAAGGGTTCAGTAATCCAAGATGTGAGTGGGCACAAGGCATCAACCTGTGACGTCACCTACCCCTTAAGACAAGCTGCTGTGTAAGTTCACACCTCAGTGCTAATGACTGGTTTAATTAAGCTATATCTGTGACGTCACGCACCGCCATTGTAGCGTTTCTCGATAGCCATTTTCTCGATAAACCATCCTAGGCTATAAATATTAGGTACGATAAAACAATCTTTAGTTGAGGGCACAAACAATCTTTCTCGCAGTTTAAATAGTCTTTACTAGTCACTAAATACAATTGGAGCAAATAGGCAAAAATTATGGTGTACCAGCAGATGAATGAGCATATTAAGGGTTTATATTGAAGGGTGCAAGTGGATAAACGTGGATAAATAATGAGGGTTTATAATAGATATTGGGTAAGCCATGGGGTAACTACCAGTGAACATTGTGCTGTTTCCCTTGCATAGATTATTCATAGTCCTCCTGCAGTTTACCTCATAGTGACAGATGGTGTTTGGTTCAACAAGGGCTGGAGGTAAGTAGGAGATAGTGTATGGTCCCTCCAAAAGGCCTTCTGCAATTTCATTTATGTTTAATATGCGATCTTTGACCATATATAATCTTTGAAAATGGGATTTAATATCAAATAATGAAAGAATGGGATTAAATGCTCTATCAGAGAAAACGAACTTATTTAGGGACGGCTGCTGGATAACGTCATTGCCCATTAGGGATGATGGAAGGCAGCCCTTTAATCACCTTGGGTAAATATAAAAAATTGGAATAAATACAAAAGAGCTTTTAAAACAGACATTATGCTATCACAGAAAACGGGCTTATCGTGGGAAGATGAACGATGGGTGGGAAACGATGTCATTTGAATATTTTGGGATTAGCTGTGCCTGTGCAGGCTGCCGAGGTAACTGCATTTAGGGATGACGGGAGGAGGCCTATTAATCTCCTGAAAAAAAAATCATAGGGGCCAGATGGGAACCTTTTAAACCCCTTTTGGAAAATTTTATATGACGTTAGTGAGCGGGCGATATAGGAATGAAAAAAAAAATGCCCGCTAAGCTAGTGGCGGCCATCGAAAAAAAATGAAAACATCCTTACGCCATAGACCTAGGGGTGTTGCGTGGCCGATGTAACTAACAAACCTATGTCAAATCGGAGCCCTCGAGAAAAGCAAACCGGCTCCGATTTGCCACAACTCTCCTTGCTCACGCATACACTCACGATGCTAATAGTCACACATACGCATACACTCACGAACCTAATAATTAATGCACTTTCAAATACATAAACAGAGCTGATAGCCAAACACACGAACCAATACACACACACACACCTCTTGGTGGAGGTTGACTCCATACACGGCTTCAAGAGTAGATATGATAGAGCTCAGTAGGCTCAGGAAGCTGTACATTAGTTGATTGACAGTTGAGAGGCAGGACCAAAGAGCCAGAGCTCAACCCCCGCAAGCACAACTAGGTAAGTACACACACACACACACACACACACACACACACACACACACACACACACACAAGCTATGCTTGATCTGATATTTACCCTCAATGAGTGGGATATAAGGGAGGTTTAGATGGAAGCACTCTTGGGAATGAGTGATCACAGTGTATTGATCTTTGAGTACCTGGAAGATCTGGGATTTATCTCCCCCAAAGAAGAACTAGGAAACAAAGAGCTGGTGTACCGAAAGGGGAATTATGAGGAGATGAGAAGTTTCCTATGGCATATACCATGGGACACAGACCACAGAGCTAATTCTGTACACGACATGGACAGTGACACCCAAAAGTATCTGGAGGCAGTAAACAGGTTTACCCCGGCCCAAAGGAAAACGCCGAGAAGCAAAAGAAGAATCCATAGTTTAAAGGACATGTATGGAAGCAAAGAAGCTGAACAAAAGGGAGTGGAGGAACTTCCGGAATAACAGAACACCAGAAAGTAGGAAGAGATACCAGAGGACCAGGAATGAGTACGTTAGTGTGTGAGAAGAGAAGCTGAGAAAAAGTTTGAAAATGATATAGCAAATAAAGCCAAGACCGAACCAAAGCTACTCAACAGTCACATCAGGAGAAAGCAACAGTGAAAGAACAGGTGATGAAACTTAGAACGAGTGAGGACAGGTATACAGAGAATGACAAAGAGGTGTGTGAAGAACTCAACAAGAGGTTCCAGGAGGCCTTCGCAACAGAACAAGGTCAAGTCACTGCGCTACGAGAGGTGGCAGTAAACCAGGCGGCTATGGAAGGGTTCTAAATTACAAAAGAAGGGGTCAAGAAACACCTATTGTATTTGGACGTGAGACAGACTGTTGATCCAGACGGAATTTCACCATGGGTATAGAAAGAGTGTGCAGAAACACTGTGTGGCACTCTCCATAGTGTACAGTAGGTCACTGGTGACGGGGGCCTACCAGAAATATGGAAGACGGCTAATGTAGTCCCATTATACAAAGAGGGTGACAGGCAAGCGGTACTGAACTACAGGCCAGTGTCCTTAACTTGTATACTTTGCAAGATGATGGGAGAAGATCGTGAGAAAAAAACCTAGTAGCACATCTGGAGAGAAAGGACTTTCGTAACAACCCATCAACATGGGTTCAGGGAAGGTAAATCTTGCCTTACAGGCTTAATAAAATTCTACGATCAGGTGACAAAGATTAAGCAAAAACGAGAACTGACCAGTCTGATCAGTGGGCGGACCGAATTTTCTTGGACTGTCGGAAAGCCTTAGACACAGTACCCCATAAGAGGCTGGTACATAAGATGGATAAACAGGCAGGAATAACTGGTAGGGTGCTCCAGTGGATAAGGGAGTACCTAAGCAATAGGAAGCAGAGAGTTACAGTGAGGGGCGAGACCTCAGATTGGCGTGAAGTCACTAGGGGAGTCCCACAGGGCTCTGTACTTGGACCTATCCTGTTTCTAATATACGTAAATTATCGTAATATACGATCGTAAATTATCGTAATTTATAATATACGTATATGATACGTATACTCAAAGGGTATAGACTCATTCCTCTCAATTTTTGCTGACGATGTCAAAATTACGAGAAGGATTAAGACGGGAAGACTGTTTGAGGCTTCAAGAAGACCTGGACAAACTGAAGGAACCGTCGAACGTGTTAGAGTTTAAGGGGGCAAGAGGATAGTTCCTAGAAAGTTGTTCAATGTCAACCAATATTTTCTGACTAGCTGTGTAAGAAAGGGCTGCAATTGTTCCAAGTTTCAGTACTGCAGCCTAAATAGAAAGGGAGATTTTTTTCAACGAATATTACACATTTTGAAATGGGTTGAGACCTTTCACCTTTTCAGATACAATCATTCTATGACACTTTTCTGACACATTAGCAAATAACAAAGGATCTGTAGGAAGTGATTTTCCAAAACATCTTTAGTTTTCCTAATACAAATAGTCAACGCCAGACCTGTTCCCCGAAGCCCATATCAAGATTATAACATCACCGGCATGTGCCAGGTTGGCCAACTTAAGAACGGCCTTTAAAAACTTGTGTAAGGAATAATTCAGAACTTTGTATACCACATATGTCAGACCAATCCTAGAGTATGCAGCTCCAGCATGGAGTCCAAATCTAGTCAAACATAAGACTAAATTAGAAAAGGTTCAAAGGTTTGCCATCAGACTAGTACCCGAGCTGAGGGGTATTAGCTACGAGGAGAGACTTCAGGAATTAAACCTCACGTCACTGGAAGACAGAAGAGTTAGGGGGTACATGATTACCACACACAAGATTCTCAAGGGAATTGATAAGGTAGATGAAGACAGGCTATTTAAAACAAGGGGCACACGCACTAGGGAAAACAGGTGGAAATTGAGTGGCCAAATGAGCCACAGAGATATTAGAATTTTTTTTTTTAGTGTCATAGTGGTTGACAAATAGAATGCATTAGGAAGGGAGGTGGTAGAGGCAGACTCCATACATAGTTTTAAATGAAGATATGATAGAAGCCAATATGCTCAGGATCCTATTGATTAACAGTTGATTGACAGTTGAGAGGTGAGACCAATGAGCCAGAGCTCAACCCCTGCAAGAACAACTAGTTAAGAACACACACACACTTGGGGGACCGGTAGATGTGTGGACAGTATGCTGGACAGATAATCCAGTGGCCCGGGTTCGATTCCCGGCGCCGACGAGAAACAATGGGCTGAGTTTCTTTCACCCTGATGCGCCTGTTACCTAACAGTAAATAGGTCCCTGGGAGTTAGACAGCTTTTACGGGCTGCTTCCTGTGTGTGTGTGTGTGTGTGCGTGTGTGTGTGTGTGTGTGTGTGTGTACTCACCTATTTGTACTCACCTATTTCTGCTTGTGGGGGTTGAGCTTTGGCTCTTTGGTCCCGCCTCTCAACTGTCAATCAACTGGTGTACAGGTTCCTGAGCCTACTGGGCTCTATCATATCTACATTAAAAACTGTGTATGGAGTCAGCCTCCACCACATCACTGCCTAATGCATTCCATCCGTTAACTACTCAGACACTGAAAAAGTTTCTTCTAACGTCCCTGTGGCTCATGTGGGTACTCAGTTTCCACCTGTGTCCCCTTGTTCGCGTCCCACCAGTGTTGAATAGTTTATCCTTGTTTACCCGGTCGATTCCCCTTAGGATTTTGTAGGTTGTGAGCATGTCTCCCCTTACTCTTCTGTCTTCCAGTGTCGTAAGGTGCATTTCCCGCAGCCTTTCCTCGTAACTTATGCCTCTTAGTTCTGGGACTAGTCTAGTGGCATACCTTTGGATTTTTTCCAGCTTCGTCTTGTGCTTGACAAGGTACGGGCTCCATGCTGGGGCCGCATACTCCAAGATTGGCCTCACATATGTGGTGTACAAGATTCTGAATGATTCCTTACACAGGTTCCTGAACGCTGTTCTGATGTTAGCCAGCCTCGCAGATGCCGCAGACGTTTTTCTTTTTATGTGGGCTTCAGGAGACAGGTTTGGTGTGATATCAACTCCTAGATCTTTCTCTTGTCCGTTTCCTTGTCCGTACTTCACCTCCTATTCTGTATCCTGTGTCTGGCCTCCTGTTTCCACTGCCTAGTTACATTACTTTCCATTAACTCGGTTTGAATTTCAACAGCCATTTGTTGGACCATTCACTCAGTCTGTCTAGGTCATCTTGTAGCCTCCTACTATCATCCTGTTTCAATCCTCCTCATAATTTTTGCATCATCGGTAAACATTGAGAGAAACAATTCTATACCCTCTGGGAGATCATTTACATATATCAGAAACAGTATAGGTCCAAGTACTGACCCCTGCGGGACTCCACTTGTAACGTCTCGCCAATCTGAGACCTCACCCCTCACACAGACTCGTTATCTCCTGTTGCTTAGGTACTACTTTATCCAATGGAGTGCCTTCCCTTTCACTCCAGCCTGCATCTCCAGCTTTTTCACTCGCCTCTTGAGTGGTAATGTATCAAAGGCTTTCTGACAATCCAAAAATATGCAGTCTGCCCACCCTTCTCTTTCTTGCCTTATTTTTGTTGCCTGGTCGTAGAATTCAAGTAACTCTGTGAGGCAGGACCTGTCATCCCTGAACCCATGTTGATGCTGTGTTACAATGTTCTTTTGCTCCAGGTGCTCCACTAGCTTTCTTCGCACAATCTTCTCCATCAACTTGCATGGTATGCAGGTTAGGGACACTGGCCTGTAGTTCAGTGCCCTCTGTCTATCCCCTTTCTTCTATATCGGGACTACGTTAGCTGCTTTCCAAATATCTGGCAGTTCCCCTGTTGCCAGTGATTTGTTATACACTATGGAGAGTGGTAGGTACAGTTCTTTTGCTCCTTCCTTTAGCATCCAAGGGGAGATTCCATCTGGCCCTATAGCCTTTGTCACATCCAACTCTAGTAAGCACTTCCTTACTTCCCCGCTGGTAATCTCAAACTCTTCCAGTGGTTCCTGGTTAGCTATTCCCTCTCTTATCTCTGGAATTTCTCCTAGCTCTAAGATGAAGACTTCCTGGAATTTCTTATTCAGTTCCTCACACACTTCCTTGTCGTTTGTAGTGAATACTTCTGCCCCTATCCCTAATTTTATAACCTGTTCCTTCACTGTTGTTTTTCTTCTGATGTGGCTATGCAGCAATTTAGGCTGCGTCTTTGCCTTGCTTGCGATGTCATTTTCGTATTGTCTTTCTGCCTCTCTTCTCATCCTGACATATTCATTCCTGGCATTCTGGTATCTTTCTCTGCTCTCCAGTGTCCTGTTATTCCTATAGTTTCTCCATGCCCTTTAACTTTGCTGCGTAGCTAGTCTACATCTCTGATTAAACCATGGGTTTCTCATCTTCATTTCACTGTTTTCCCTTTGGACTGGGACAAACTTGTTTGCTGCGTCCTTGCACTTCTGCGTGATGTTGTCCATCATATCTTGGGCCGTCTTTCCCCTCAGCTCTGTTTCCCTTGCTATATCTGTTAGGAATTTTCTTATCTCCTCATAGTTTCCCTTTCGGTATGCTAACCTTTTGGTTTCGGTATCCCTCATCGAGTTAAATAACCCTTCATCAATCAGGTACTCAAACACCAGTACACTGTGGTCGCTCATTCATACTGGGTCCTCAAAACTGATTTATCTTATGTCGGAGTCGTTCAGAGTGAAGACGTTCGAGTCTCGCTGGTTCGTCATTGCCTCTCATCCTTGTGGGTTCTCTGACTTCCTGGGTTAAAAAGTTTCTAGTCATCACCTCCAATAGTTTGGCTCTCCACGTATCCTCGCCTCCATGCGGTGCCTTGTTCTCCCAGTCAATCCTTCTGTGATTGAAGTCCCTCATGATGAGCAGGCGAGATCTATTTCTACAGGCAGCAGAGTTTGCCCTCTCAATTATAGTGTTAACTGCAATGTTGTTGTTTTCATACTCTTGACTGGGTCTTCTGTCATTTGGTGGAGGGTTGTATATTACAGCTACTACTATTCTTGGTCCTCCCATTGTCATAATGCCTGCTATGTAGTCTCTGAACCCCTCACAGTCCGGGATGGTTATCTCCTTAAAACTCCATTCCTTTCTCATGAGTAGGGCCACTCCGCCTCCTCCCCTACCTTCCCTCTCTTTCCTTATTACTGTGTACTCCTGGGGAAACACGGCATTCGTTATGATTCCAGAGAGTTTTGTTTCAGTGAGTCCGATTACATCTGGGTTCACTTCTTGTGCTCTTTTCCTTAGTTCACTTGTCTTGTGATCCCATCTATGTTCGAGTACATCACCCTGAAACTGACTCTCTCTTCTGCTTCTCCTCTGGGGGGGATCTTTGGGATCTGGGGTGAGTGGGAGCTGGGGGGACCTGGCACGGGGAGACTGGTGGAGGAGGAAGGGCTTTGGGGGGTGGTGGAGAGGGGGGAGGGTAGAGTGGGTGGGTGAGAGGGGAAGGGTTGGGGGGGAGAGTGAGAGGGGGAGGGTTGTGTGTGTGTGTGTGTGTGTGTGTATTCACCTAGTTGTGTTTGCGGGGGTTGAGCTTTGCTCTTTCAGCCCGCCTCTCAACTGTCAGTCAACTGTTTACTAACTACTTTTTTTTCCACACCACACACACACACGCGAGGAAGCAGCCCGTGACAGCTGACTAACTCCCAGGTACCTATTTACTGCTAGGTAACAGGGGCATTCAGGGTGAAAGAAACTTTGCCCATTTGTTTCTGCCTGGTGCGGGAATTGAACCCGCGCCACAGAATTACGAGTTCTCCGCACTATCCACCAGGCTACCAGGCCCCATGTGTGTGTGTGAGTGTGTGTGTGTACTCACCTGGTTGTGTTTGCGGGGGTTGAGCTCTGGCTCCTTGGTCCCGCCTCTCAACCGTCAATCAACAGGTGTACAGATTCCTGAGCCTATTGGGCTCTATCATATCTACACTTGAAACTGTGTATGGAGTCAGCCTCCACCACCTCACTTCCTAATGCATTCCATTTGTCAACCACTCTGACACTAAAAAAGTTCTTTCTAATACCTCTGTGGCTCATTTGGGCACTCAGTTTTCACCTGTGTCCCCTTGTGCGTGTGCCCCTTGTGTTAAATAGCCTGTCTTTATCTACCTTATCAATTCCCTTCAGAATCTTGAATGTGGTGATCATATCCCCCCTAACTCTTCTGTCTTCCAGCAAAGTGAGGTTTAATTCCCATAGTCTCTCCTCGTAGCTCATACCTCTCAGCTCGGGTACTAGTCTGGTGGCAAACCTTTGAACCTTTTCCAGTTTAGTCTTATCCTTGACTAGATATGGACTCCATGCTGGGGCTGCATACTCCAGGATTGGCTTGACATATGTGGTATATAAAGTTATGAATGATTCTTTACACAAGTTTCTGAATGCTTATACTATGTGTGTGTGTGATAGAGAGAGCAAACAAAGTAGTAACAATTGATCAATTGACAGTTGAGAGGCGGGCCGAAAGAGCAGAGCTGAACTTCCGCAAGCACAGCTAGGTGAACACACACACACACACACACACACACTACAGAGATGACCTGGACAAACAGGAGGAATGGTCTAGAAAATGGCTGGTAAAGTTCAACTCAGGAAAGTGTAATGTAATGAAATTTGGCAAAGGGAGCAGGAGGCTGAACACAAGGTACCATCTGGGAGGTGAAATCGTGCAAGAGTCAAATAGAGAGAAAGATCTGGGGGTTGATATCACGCCGAACCTGTGCCCCAGAGGCCCACATCAAAAGGATATCGTCAGCGGCATATGCTAGGTTGAACATTATAAGAACTGCCTTTAGAAACTTGTGTAAGGAACGTTCAGGACCCTGTATTCCACTTATGTCAGACCAATCCTGGAATATGCAGCTCCAGCCTGGAGTTGCATATTGCACCTAGTTGAACACAGTACAAAGTTAGAGAAGATTCAGCGGTATGCCACCAGGCTTGTCCCGGAACTGAGAGGAATGAGCTACGATAAAAAGCTAAAGGAGCTGAACCTCACGTCCCTGGAAAACAGAAGAGTAAGGGGAGACATGATAACCACAACCAAAATTCTAAGGTGAATAGACAGGGTGGATAAAGACAAACTCTTCAGCACGGGTGAAACACGAACACGGGGACACAGGTGGAAACTTAGTACCCAGAAGAGCCACAGAAACGTTAAAAAGAATTGTTTTCAGTGTCAGAGTAATTAATAAATGGAATTTACTAGGAAGTGATGTGGTGGAGGCTGACTCCATACACAGTTTCAAGTGTAGATATGATAGAGCCCAGTAGGCTCAGGAACCTGTACACCAGTTGATTGACAGTTGAGAGGCGGGAGAAAAAGAGCCAGACCTCAACCAGCTCAAGCACAACTACGTAAGTACACACAGTTGGAACAATTTCTTTTCTTTATTATATAACGAACAGAATACGTACAGATTCATAAAAATAGTTATAGACGGTATGACAAGTATACATAGTCCACAATCACCAAACAACACAACAGGATGCAGGAGACAGCCATGACCATCCCCTACAACAACTATATATTAAACATGTAAATGGCTAAACAGCACACACACAAACCCAATCGAAGGAAACACAATGCAGCTGTACGTGTCAAGGGCTGGACCGGAAGTAGTAACAGTGAAAAAAAGAACATCCGCAACTCCTCCAAGCCAGCATGGAGCGTTATGACACACATAAGGACACGTGAAGACGTGTCACACATAAGGACACGTGAAGACGTGACACACATAAGGACACGTGAAGACGTGTCACAAGCAGGGAATCCAGCCAAACATTTACACAAGTTACAATTCAAAGTCGGAAGGGGTTTCAGGACCATAGAACATAAGGCTCCACAGGTCTTGCGCTTTGCGTGCTCCACAGGTCCTGCGTGTTGTGCGCTCCACAGGTCATGCGCGCTGCACAGGTCATGAGCATTGCGAGCTCCACAGGTCATTCGCGCTGCGCAAGTCACGCGCGTTGCGCCCTCCACAGGTCGTGCGAGCTGCACCGGTCGTGCGAGCTGCACCGGTCGTGCGCGCTGCACCGGTCGTGCGCGCTGCACCGGTCGTGCGCGCTGCACCGGTCGTGCGCGCTGCACCGGTCGTGCGCGCTGCACCGGTCGTGCGCGCTGCACCGGTCGTGCGCGCTGCACCGGTCGTGCGCGCTGCACCGGTCGTGCGCGCTGCACAGGTCGTGCGCGCTGCACAGGTCGTGCGCGCTGCACAGGTCGTGCGCGCTGCACAGGTCATGTGTGCTAAACGCGGCACACGTAATCAATAAAGCCATCGTACTGAAAGAAAATAATGAGGACTAGAAGCCCGAAGCCCACACCATCAGTACTAATCCCGGGGGGCACCTGGCACAACAGGTTCATCACACCCACACCGTCAGTACCACCCCCGGGGGCACCTAACACACCAGGACCACTACCATCACACCCACACCGTCAGTACCACCCCCGGGGGCACCTAACACACCAGGACCACTACCATCACACCCACACCGTCAGTACCACCCCCGGGGGCACCTAACACACCAGGACCACTACCATCACACCCACACCGTCAGTACCACCCCCGGGGGCACCTAACACACCAGGACCACTACCATCACACCCACACCGTCAGTACCACCCCCGGGGGCACCTAACACACCAGGACCACTACCATCACACCCACACCGTCAGTACCACCCCCGGGGGCACCTAACACACCAGGACCACTACCATCACACCCACACCGTCAGTACCACCCCCAGGGGCACCTAACACACCAGGACCACTACCATCACACCCACACCGTCAGTACCACCCCCGGGGGCACCTAACACACCAGGACCACTACTATCACACCCACACCGTCAGTACCACCCCCGGGGGCACCTAACACACCAGGACCACTACCATCACATCCACACCGTCAGTACCACCCGCAGGGGCACCTAACACACCAGGACCATTACCATCACACCCACACCGTTAGTACCACTCCCAGGGGCACCTAACACACCAGGACCTTGACGACTCTTCCTTGATTGATTAGTACTCTCACAGGTCTCTTGATTTCAGGAACTATCACAAAATTTTCTTCCTGAATTTTACTAAGGCTTTGTAGTGCTGCTTTTGAATCTGTGTGCATCACAGCACCGTCTTGCCTATATGCCGAGTCACTCACTAATGCTTATGTTTACACCTGGCTGACGTCCGATAAAGGCACGTCACCCATCTCATTAAACATGAGAAACACCCGATTCTCTCACCTTTCCATACTGAGGGCGTCGCCCGCCTGGATCTAGACCACCACCTGGCCAAGCTCCATCCATTGAATCCTTCTAAGATGGTGCAGACGGAGGCGGTGTGCAGCAACCAACGCGATGCTCCCAACACCTTAGTCCATACAGCTGGTAAACACCAAACGAGCAGACGACGATCATCGTAATGGCCACAAGGAGTTGGAGTCGTCGTAATGGAGGTGTCACTCACCCATGACAAACACCTTGGCCGCCACACGCGCGGGAGACGGCAGGCAAGAGGCACAGGGAAGGTCTTGTTAACTACTCCAACAACCGCTCACCACCGGAACTGACGTCACACGCCCTCACTCGCCGGGGGTTCGTGGCTTTCTAAGCTAATCAACCAACCCGTCCTCGTCTCAAGTCTATTACATCCAGTGGTCGACCCCACAGACGCATTCATAAATTTTAACATGCTGTTCATTCAAAACGGGAATTTTCTCAATTATAAATTAATATTATAATATATTAGCATATTGTGCATATATAGGCATAGGTTAGGTTAGGTGTTTAGGTTCTGTTGGCGATTATTTGTATTTGTAGTACGTGGGTGAAGCATTTATAGCGTTGTGGTTCGAACAAAATTCGTCAGTGAAACACTTGTTCCGGAAGTGTTCGGACGTCATCAGTTGTGCAGCCCGTCCTCCAAACAAAGACCCAAATGTGATTCCATGCACCCGCTAAACCCTTTGTTTATGAATGAAAAACGGTTTACACAGACTCACAACTGATGATGTTCGAACACTTCTGGAACAAGTGTTTCACTGACGAATTTTGTTCGAACCACAACGCTATAAATGCTTCACCCACGTACTACAAATACAAATAATCGCCAACAGAACCTAAACACCTAACCTAACCTATGCCCATATATGCACAATATGCTAATTTATCATCATAATAGTTTATATTTGAGAACATTCCAGTTTTGTATGAACAGCATGTTAAAATTTATGAATATATCTATAGGGTCGACCGCTGGATGTAATGGACTTGAGTCGTGGACGGGACGCTATAAGTGCTTCACCCACGTACTACAAATACAAACAGTCGCCAACAGAACCTAAACACCTAACCGAACCTACGCCAAAATACACATATAATTTTCATGTATAATAATATTAATTTTTTATATAAGAACAAACCAATTGTTAATACACAGTATGTTAAATTGATGAATGCGCCTGGGGAGGACGGCCGCTGCTTTAACCACCCTAGTGTGAGAACGTTGAATACTCATTCAGACGCACAAACACGTACACACGAAGTCAGTAGTCACATACACGCACAAACACGTACACACGAAGCCAGTATCTCACACATACGAACAAATACGTACACTCGAAGTCAATAGTCACACATACGTACAAACCACGTACACACGAAGTCAGTTGTCACACGCACAAACACGTGCACACGATGTTTGTTGTCACACGCACAAACACGTGCACACGATGCTTGTTGTCACACGCACAAACACGTGCACACGATGCTTGTTGTCACACGCACAAACATGTGCACACGATGCTTGTTGTCACACGCACAAACACGTGCACACGATGCTTATTGTCACACGCACAAACACGTGCACACGATCCCCGTTGTCACGCACACGCAAAAACACGTACACTCGAAGTCAGTTGTCACACACACGTACAAACACGTGCATACGAAGTCAGTAGTCACACATTCATGCAAACACACACATATGAAGTCATTAGTCAGACACGCACAAACACGTACATCTGAAGTCAATAATCACACACACGTACAAACACATACACACGAAGTCAGTAGTCACAGACACGCACAAACTCCTACACACACACACACACACACGGCCACCACTCCTACTTCTACAGGTGGGTGGTGGCCGAGTGGACAGCGCTCTATACTCGTGGACCTAGGGACCGAGGTTCAGTTCCCCGGCACCTCGGAAAAACAAATGGGCAGAGTTTCCTTCACCCTGATGTACCTGTTACCTAGCAGTAAATAGGTACCTGAGAGTTAGACAGCTGCTACGGGCTGCTTCCTGGTGTGTGTGTGTGTGTGTGTGTGTGTGTGTGTGTGTGTGTGTGTGTGTGTGTGTGTGTGTGTGTGTGAAACAAAAATTTTTAGTGAGTAACAGTTGATTGATTGACAGTTGAGAGGCGGGCCGAAAGAGCAGAGCTCAACCCCCGTAAGCACAACTAGGTGAATACACACACTGCTAGGAGTAGGGGACACGTGGGCCGAACTCCTCGAAGAAGTATCTGTAACTCTGGACATCTGATTGGTACGGAGGAAAATCATTGTGTAGTGATATTACGAAGTATAACACAACAGATAGGCAATCAATAGTAATTTCAGTGACTTTGTCTGATTGGGCTAAGTTGTCAATATAACAGCAGTATGACACCAGTGCCGCGACGGAGGAAACTTGGAGTCTGGCAGCGTCAAAGGACGACAACAACAGTAAATGCTGTATCGCTTCTAACTCACCTAGTGGTTGAAATTACTGGTTAGTGCCTCTTGTGTCAATCATAAGGTGTACAGTGTTATTTTAATATAGCAATTAGTCTTGGACATAAGCAAAAAAACATGAACAATTTGAGACAATATGCAGCTAATTTTGGGACTAGTTTTTCACACCCAAGTGATTAGGTGACCCAGGCCACCCCCCCCCCCTTCCCTCCTCACCACATACCCCCCCTCACTCACACACTCCCCACCTCCACACACACACACACACACACACACACACACACACACACACACACACACACACACACACACACACACACACACACACACACACACACACACACACACACACAAACACACACACACACACACAAACACACACACACACACACACACACACACACACACACACACACACACACACACACACACACACACACACACACACACACACACACACACACACACACACAATTCAGGAAATTCCGGGCTGTAACGGGTTCAGAGATTACATAACAGGAACTATGACAATGGGTGGACCTAAGACAATAGTGGCAGTCATTTACAACCCTTCCCTAAATGACAGAAGACCCAGACAGGAGTTTGATAGGAACAACATGGCAACCAATAATATAATAGAGAGAGCAGCTTCAGTTGCCTGCAGGAATGACTCAAGACTCTTAATCATGAGCGATTTCAACCATGAAAAAATAGACTGGGAGAACGGGGACCCACATGGAGGTGCAGATACATGAAGAGCTAAACTTTTAGAAGTTGCAACAAGGAACGATCTGAGCCAGCACGTAAGGGAACCCACAAGAATGAGAAGCAATGACGAACCAGCTAGACTCGTCCTGATATTCACCCTGAATGAGTCAGAAATAAGGGATGTCAAAGTTGAAGCCCCCATAGAAATGAGTGACCACAGTGTATTGACATTTGAGTACTTGGTGGAGGTAGGGATAACCTATCCAAGGAAGGGATCGGAAGGGAAAAGATTAAATTACCAAAGAGGAAAATATGATGAGATGAGGAACTTCCTAAAGGAATTACTATGGGGAACAGAACTAAGAGACAAGAATGTACAGGATATGATGGATTATGTCACTAAGAAGTACCAGAAAGCTGCATACAGGTTTATCCTGGTCCAAAAGGAGAAAACCAAAAAGCAACAGAAGAATCCATGGTTCAACCAGGAATGTAAGGTTGCGAAGCAGTTGAGTAAAAGAACATGGATAAACTACAGGAATAACAGAACTCTAGAGAGCAGGGATAGATACCAGAGGGCCAGCAATGAGTACCTCAGAGTGAAGAGGGAAGCAGAGAGACAGTGTGAAAATGACATCGCGAGTAAAGCTAAAACCCAACCAGAACTGCTGCACAGCGACATCAGGAGGAAAACAGCAGTGAAGGATCAAGTGATGAAACTGAGAAAAGGGGAGAACAGATACACAGAGAATGACAAGGTGTGTGAAGAACTCAACAAGAGATTCCAGGAGGTCTTGATAAAAGAACAAGGAGATGCCCCCCTGCACTAAATGAGGAGGAGGCAAACCAAGCAACTTTGGTGGATTTTGACCTCACCAGTGATGAGGTTAAAAGGAATCTGTTGGAGCTGAATGTCACAAAGGCTGTTGTACCTGACAGAATCTCACCGTTGATACTAAATGAAGGTGCAAAAGTACTAAGTGTGCCACTCTCTATGGTGTATAACAGGTAACTGGAAACAGGAGACCTACCGGAAAGTTGAAAGACAGCTAACGTAGTCCGAATATACAAGATGGGTGACATGCAAGAAGTTTTGAATTACAGGCCAGTTTCCCTAACTTGTATACCATGCAAGGTGATGGAGAAGATCGTGAGGAAAAGGCTCGTAGAGCATCTGGAGGGAAATAGCTTTGTAACACACCAACAACATTGGTTCACAGATGGTAAATCGTGCCTCACAGGTTTCATAGAATTCTATGACCAGGCAACAAAAATTAGGCAAGAAAGAGAAGGGTGGGCAGACTGCATTTTCTTGGACTGCCAGAAAGCCTTTGACACAGTACCCCATATAAGGCTGTTAAAAGGTTGGAGCAACTTTTTAACAGCCTTTTAACTTTTTTTTTAACTTTTAACTTTAACTTTTTTTTTCTTTGTCTCCCCCTCATAGTTGGAGGAACTGTGAGGGGGAGACATTAGAGTGGCGAGATGACACCAGCGGAGTCCCACAGGTCTCAGTACTTGGTCCCATCCTGTTTCTAATATATGTAAACGATCTTCAGGAGGGAATAGACTCATTCCTCTCAATATTTGCTGATGATACAAAAAATATGAGACGAATCAAGACAGATGATGATAGACAGAGACTTCAAGATGAACTGGACAAACTGGAGGAATGGTCTAGAAAATGGCTGCTAAAGTTCAACTTAGGAACGTGCAAAGTAAGAAATTAGGCGAATGGAGCAGGAGGCTGAACA
Organism: Procambarus clarkii; assembly: GCF_040958095.1. Lineage (NCBI taxonomy): Eukaryota > Metazoa > Arthropoda > Malacostraca > Decapoda > Cambaridae > Procambarus > Procambarus clarkii. Next base: position 15,534,554 of record NC_091157.1, read on the forward strand.
CAAGGTACCATCTGGGAGGTGAAATCCTGCAAGAGTAAATAGAGAGAAAGATCTCCGGGTTGATATCACATTGACTTTGTCCCCAGAGGCCCACATCAAAGGATATCATCAGCGGCATATGCTAGGTTGGCCAATATAAGAACTGCCTTTAGAAACTTGTGTAAGGAATCATTCAGGACCCTGTTTACCACTTATGTAAGACCAATCCTGGAATATGCAGCTCCAGCCTGGAGTCCAGACCTAGTTAAACACAAGACAAAGTTAGAGAAGATTCAGCGGTATGCCACCAGACTCATCCCGGAACTGAGATGAATGAGATACGAGGAAAGGCTAAAGGAACTGTACCTCACGTCCCTGGAAAACAGAAGAGTAAGGGGAGACATGATAACCACCTACAAAATTCTCAGGGGAATTGACAGGGTGGACAAACTCTTGAGCACGGGTGGAACGCGAACAAGGGGACACAGGTGGAAACTTAGTATCCAAATGAGCCACAGAGACGTTAGAAAGAATTTTTTCAATGTCAGAGTAGTTAATAAATGGAATGCATTAGGAAGTGATGTGGTGGAGGCTGACTCCATATACAATTTCAAATGTAAGTATGATATAGCCCAGTAGGCTCAGGAATCTGTACACCTGTTGATTGACAGATGAGAGGCGGGACCAAAGAGCCAGAGCTCAACCCCTGCAAGCACAACTAGGTGAGTACAATTAGGTGAGTACGAAGCCAGTAGTCGTACTCACCCTTAACACATACAGCACACGAAGCCAGTAGTCGTACTCACCCTTAACATATACAGCACACGAAGCCAGTAGTCGTACTCACCCTTAACACATACAGCACACGAAGTCCGTAGTCGTACTCACCCTTAACACATACAGCACACGAAGCCAGTAGTCGTACTCACCCTTAACACATACAGCACACGAAGCCAGTAGTCGTACTCACCCTTAACACATACAGCACACGAAGCCAGTAGTCGTACTCACCCTTAACACATACAGCACACGAAGCCAGTAGTCGTACTCACCCTTAACACATACAGCACACGAAGCCAGTAGTCGTACTCACCCTTAACACATACAGCACACGAAGCCAGTAGTCGTACTCACCCTTAACACATACAGCACACGAAGCCAGTAGTCGTACTCACCCTTAGCACATACAGCACACGAAGCCAGTAGTCGTACTCACCCTTAACACATACAGCACACGAAGCCAGTAGTCGTACTCACCCTTAACACATACAGCACACGAAGCCAGTAGTCGTACTCACCCTTAACACATACAGCACACGAAGCCAGTAGTCGTACTCACCCTTAACACATACAGCACACGAAGCCAGTAGTCGTACTCACCCTTAACACATACAGCACACGAAGCCAGTAGTCGTACTCACCCTTAACACATAAACCTCACGAAGCTGGCAGTACCCATAAAGGCCAATTTAACTGTAACCATGATCTTCCAGGTAAATTGATTGGGCTTCATTACGAATTCCCGAATGCTGGAAATAGAATCGCCACCCAAGAACTGCTTAAATACAGAGGTCCGCTTGGTGATATTACATCCAATATCCTGCCCTCCAGAGCCAACTGCACAATGAATCAGGAGCTGAGCCACCAGAGTTATTTGCCTTGTGGCAGAGATCAGCCAAGGAATTCATTATATTTCAAGCATAATTATTAATTAGTTCTTGTACATCAAAGCTAAATGGAAACGGTTAATCACACTAAAACGGTAGAAATGTTTGACACCCAACCTCACACGTTTGAAAATATATGTTATGAAGACATACGCGCGTGTCCCGAACCTTTACCAAGTGGTGTGGTGTGACTTCCTATATTCCCAGATGGCTGTGTCGCGTGTTCAACTGTGGATGAGATCTATCTTTACTTAGGACACAGAAGGCTACTGTCTTGGACAACAAGATTATTTGTCTAAGATATTTGTTTTAAATATTCATTTACAATCACCATTGTTGATAATAATGAAGACCTTCTCCAATTAAAAACCATGTCTATCTATGACTATTTTATTGTCTTTAAATAATAAATGAAACGCCCGGATATGATAAATGCAACCGCTTGTGATGGACGGTAGACTGACGGTCTCGCTTCATGCAGGTCGGCGTTCAATCCCCGACCGTCCAAGTGGTTGGGCACCATTCCATCCCTCCCCGTCCCATCCCAAATTCTTATCCTGACCCCTTCCCAGTGCTATATAGTCGTAATGGCTTGGCGCTTTCTCCTGATATTCCCTCCCTCTCTCGCAAAAACTTTTAGAACTAAGATTTCGATTTGTAAAACTCTTCATCATACGTTTAAGACAATCATGGAAAATATTAAGTCTTGCTAGATTGGAAACTTAAGGTAAGGAGTTGCCACACTCTGGAAACTTAAGGTATGGAGTTGCCACACTCTGGAAACTTAAGGTAAGGAGTTGCCACACTCAGGAAACTTAAGGTAAGGAGTTGCCACACTCTGGAAACTTAAGGTAAGGAGTTGCCACACTCAGGAAACTTAAGGTAAGGAGTTGCCACACTCTGGAAACTTAAGGTATGGAGTTGCCACACTCTGGAAACTTAAGGTATGGAGTTGCCACACTCTGGAAACTTAAGGTAAGGAGTTGCCACACTCAGGAAACTTAAGGTATGGAGTTGCCACACTCAGGAAACTTAAGGTAAGGAGTTGCCACACTCTGGAAACTTAAGGTAAGGAGTTGCCACACTCTGGAAACTTAAGGTATGGAGTTGCCACACTCTGGAAACTTAAGGTATGGAGTTGCCACACTCTGGAAACTTAAGGTATGGAGTTGCCACACTCTGGAAACTTAAGGTAAGGAGTTGCCACACTCTGGAAACTTAAGGTATGGAGTTGCCACACTCTGGAAACTTAAGGTAAGGAGTTGCCACACTCTGGAAACTTAAGGTATGGAGTTGCCACACTCTGGAAACTTAAGGTAAGGAGTTGCCACACTCAGGAAACTTAAGGTATGGAGTTGCCACACTCAGGAAACTTAAGGTAAGGAGTTGCCACACTCAGGAAACTTAAGGTAAGGAGTTGCCACACTCTGGAAACTTAAGGTAAGGAGTTGCCACACTCTGGAAACTTAAGGTAAGGAGTTGCCACTCTCTGGAAACTTAAGGTAAGGAGTTGCCACACTCAGGAAACTTAAGGTAAGGAGTTGCCACACTCAGGAAACTTAAGGTAAGGAGTTGCCACACTCTGGAAACTTAAGGTAAGGAGTTGCCACACTCTGGAAACTTAAGGTAAGGAGTTGCCACACTCTGGAAACTTAAGGTAAGGAGTTGCCACACTCAGGAAACTTAAGGTAAGGAGTTGCCACACTCTGGAAACTTAAGGTAAGGAGTTGCCACACTCTGGAAACTTAAGGTAAGGAGTTGCCACACTCTGGAAACTTAAGGTAAGGAGTTGCCACACTCTGGAAACTTAAGGTAAGGAGTTGCCACACTCTGGAAACTTAAGGTAAGGAGTTGCCACACTCTGGAAACTTAAGGTAAGGAGTTGCCACACTCTGGAAACTTAAGGTAAGGAGTTGCCACACTCTGGAAACTTAAGGTAAGGAGTTGCCACACTCTGGAAACTTAAGGTAAGGAGTTGCCACACTCTGGAAACTTAAGGTAAGGAGTTGCCACACTCTGGAAACTTAAGGTAAGGAGTTGCCACTCTCTGGAAACTTAAGGTAAGGAGTTGCCACACTCAGGAAACTTAAGGTAAGGAGTTGCCACACTCAGGAAACTTAAGGTAAGGAGTTGCCACACTCTGGAAACTTAAGGTAAGGAGTTGCCACACTCTGGAAACTTAAGGTAAGGAGTTGCCACACTCTGGAAACTTAAGGTAAGGAGTTGCCACACTCAGGAAACTTAAGGTAAGGAGTTGCCACACTCTGGAAACTTAAGGTAAGGAGTTGCCACACTCTGGAAACTTAAGGTAAGGAGTTGCCACACTCTGGAAACTTAAGGTAAGGAGTTGCCACACTCTGGAAACTTAAGGTAAGGAGTTGCCACACTCTGGAAACTTAAGGTAAGGAGTTGCCACACTCTGGAAACTTAAGGTAAGGAGTTGCCACACTCTGGAAACTTAAGGTAAGGAGTTGCCACACTCTGGAAACTTAAGGTAAGGAGTTGCCACACTCTGGAAACTTAAGGTAAGGAGTTGCCACACTCTGGAAACTTAAGGTAAGGAGTTGCCACACTCTGGAAACTTAAGGTAAGGAGTTGCCACACTCTGGAAACTTAAGGTAAGGAGTTGCCACACTCTGGAAACTTAAGGTAAGGAGTTGCCACACTCTGGAAACTTAAGGTAAGGAGTTGCCACACTCTGGACACTTAAGGTAAGGAGTTGCCACACTCTGGAAACTTAAGGTAAGGAGTTGCCACACTCTGGAAACTTAAGGTAAGGAGTTGCCACACTCTGGAAACTTAAGGTAAGGAGTTGCCACACTCTGGACACTTAAGGTAAGGAGTTGCCACACTCTGGAAACTTAAGGTAAGGAGTTGCCACACTCTGGAAACTTAAGGTAAGGAGTTGCCACACTCAGGAAACTTAAGGTAAGGAGTTGCCACACTCAGGAAACTTAAGGTAAGGAGTTGCCACACTCAGGAAACTTAAGGTAAGGAGTTGCCACACTCAGGAAACTTAAGGTAAGGAGTTGCCACACTCAGGAAACTTAAGGTAAGGAGTTGCCACACTCTGGAAACTTAAGGTATGGAGTTGCCACACTCTGGAAACTTAAGGTAAGGAGTTGCCACACTCAGGAAACTTAAGGTAAGGAGTTGCCACACTCTGGAAACTTAAGGTAAGGAGTTGCCACACTCTGGAAACTTAAGGTAAGGAGTTGCCACACTCAGGAAACTTAAGGTAAGGAGTTGCCACACTCTGGAAACTTAAGGTATGGAGTTGCCACACTCTGGAAACTTAAGGTAAGGAGTTGCCACACTCTGGAAACTTAAGGTAAGGAGTTGCCACACTCTGGAAACTTAAGGTATGGAGTTGCCACACTCAGGAAACTTAAGGTAAGGAGTTGCCACACTCAGGAAACTTAAGGTAAGGAGTTGCCACACTCTGGAAACTTAAGGTATGGAGTTGCCACACTCAGGAAACTTAAGGTAAGGAGTTGCCACACTCTGGAAACTTAAGGTATGGAGTTGCCACACTCTGGAAACTTAAGGTAAGGAGTTGCCACACTCAGGAAACTTAAGGTATGGAGTTGCCACACTCAGGAAACTTAAGGTAAGGAGTTGCCACACTCTGGAAACTTAAGGTATGGAGTTGCCACACTCTGGAAACTTAAGGTAAGGAGTTGCCACACTCAGGAAACTTAAGGTATGGAGTTGCCACACTCAGGAAACTTAAGGTAAGGAGTTGCCACACTCTGGAAACTTAAGGTATGGAGTTGCCACACTCAGGAAACTTAAGGTAAGGAGTTGCCACACTCAGGAAACTTAAGGTATGGACACCTTATGATTTCCACTATAAACGTGACAGGGAAATTAGCTGCTTCTCACAGACAATATATCTTATTCTCCCATCTCAGTTTGTAGGATGTATATATGAGAAAAAATATATAAATATATAGGTGTGGCTGCTATATTATGGTGTATGATTTATTTGAATGTGTGACAGTATTGTATATTATCTACCATTGTATGAAATGTATTATTGTGTGGAAGGTGATGGGATTTTGGAGTGAAGTGGACATGAAGCAAACCTGTGTGAGTGAGGAGTCTGGTGCTTGTGTTTCCAGGTTGTTGCATTATTTATGTTATTAATTCTTTTTTAGAATGTGTATGCTTCTATTTATCATTTTAGAATGTATGAAATATTATGTTAATATGATTTGATATATAATGAGAATGAATACTTCCGTCTGTAGTGGGTTAGTAATGAGATAATATCTAACCCTTGGTAACTCCAGGGGGAGTAGAGAGAAGCGTGTGTGGCGTTGGCTTTCAGAGCAGAGCTCAGAAGCTCGTGGTGGTCTGTTTGGTGAACATAAAGTTCTTACTATTAAGTTAAGTCTAGTGTATTCTCTTATGTTCGTGTCATTGGTTGATTACTATATCTGAATAGATAAGAAAACATATGTGTTAGCCATTTTATTAAGCATATACATACAATATTTACGTGTGATCATTAGCCCAATGGAGACTGTTATATAATAGTTATTAAGGCCTGATAGTGTAAGTTTATAAGTTTTACAAGTGTTTTGTGTCCCTCCCACATTGGATAACTTGTGTCTGTTGTTTTCATCACAGGGGTTTTAGAATCATACCCTTAATTATACTTGAAATGTGATAGGCCTGGGAGGAACAGTAACCCTGTGTCAGCGACGAGTCTGTTCAATAGAGGTCTTAACAGATCAGATTAGATCATTTAAGAATGTAGTGTGAAAAGAAAGAGTCAACAGCGACAAAGCCAGGAGTAAGATTCATGTTGAGAATGTTGTGAATCAGAGCCAATTCAACAAGACAGTATCTGTGAAGAGTAGAGTCAGGAAAGATTATTTTAGTAGAAGACCAATCAATAGGATGATTAGAGTCCCAAACATGACAGAAGAGAGCATTGTTTGTGTCTGCAGACTTAACACTTCTTTTGTGTTCCTTAAGTCTGTCATTAAGTGTACGGCCAGTTTCACCAAAGTATTGGAGAGGACAAGATGAACAGGAAATAGAGTAAACACCAGCAGCATTAGATGCAGGATGAGCAGTGTGAATCAGATTACTACGAAGAGTGTTAGTTTGTCGACAGGTGAGCTTTATGTCAAGAGGTTCAAGGGTATTAGTGAGAGTTTTGAGTTCAGATATCAAAGGAAGAAAGAGCACAGTGGTACTACTGTTGGAAACAGGTTTCGGATGAAAGAAATTACGTTTAGCTTCAGAATAGGCACAATTGATTAAATGTAATGGGTATCCAAGGCGAGAGAAAGATTTGAAATTTTTTCGGGCCTTGTGGCGTTGTGGTAATACGCTCGCCTGGCGTTTCGCGAGCGCTTTATCCTGGGTTCGTATCCTGGCAAGGGATGATTTATTGGGCACAAACCCTTAACTGTACCCTCTGTTTAACACAACAGAAAAATGGTTACCTGGTTGTTAAACGAGTTAGCAGGGTCGTATTCCGGGGAACACAGGATAAAGGACCTGCCCGAAACGCTATGCGTGCTAGTGGCTGTACAAAAAATGTAACAACTATTGTATATAAATATAAAATATAAAATTTCAGAATCAAGAACTGAGGGATCAATGATGAGCGCGAAGGAAGAGAGAGACGAGAACACATCCTCCTTCTCTTTTTCTTAAAAGAAGAAGGATGGTAAGAAAAGAAGTGATTGTACATACTACTAGGCATGGGTTTGTTGTAGACAGAGAAAGAGAACCCGGACAAAGAGATGTGAACAGGAACGTCAAGAAAACGAAGGAGGGAATTAGATTCATATGCCGCTCTGAAATTAATAGAAGGAGCCAGAGTATTAAGAGAGGAGAGGAAAGACTGGAAAACACTAAATTCATGAGGCCATAAAGCCAAAAATATCAACATAGCGAAGACAGAGAGAGAGGGACGAGTATCAACAATGGGGAGAACAGTTTCGAAAAACTCCCTATGGAGGATCTCGAAACTGCTCTTCTTCACAGAGAAGAGACAGTCCCAAGAGACATAGATGCTCCGCTCGCAGTCCAGAGACATAAACGTCCAGTGTTCCACTCGCAGTCCAGAGACGTAAACGTCCAGTGTTCCACTCACAGTCCAGAGACATAAACGTCCAGTGTTCCACTCACAGTCCAGAGACGTAAACGTCCAGTGTTCCACTCACAGTCCAGAGACATGAACGTCAAGTGTTCCATTCACAGTCCAGAGACGTAAACGTCCAGTGTTCCACTCACAGTCCAGAGACATGAACGTCAAGTGTTCCACTCACAGTCCAGAGACGTAAACGTCAAGTGTTCCACTCACAGTCCAGAGACATAAACGTCAAGTGTTCCACTCACAGTCCAGAGACATAAACGTCCAGTGTTCCACTCACAGTCCAGAGACATAAACGTCAAGTGTTCCACTCACAGTTCAGAGACGTAAACGTCCAGTGTTCCACTCACAGTCCAGAGACATGAACGTCAAGTGTTCCACTCACAGTCCAGAGACGTAAGCGTCCAGTGTTCCACTCACAGTCCAGAGACATGAACGTCAAGTGTTCCATTCACAGTCCAGAGACATAAACGTCAAGTGTTCCACTCACAGTCCAGAGAAATGAACGTCCAGTGTTCCACTCACAGTCCAGAGACATAAACGTCCAGTGTTCCACTCACAGTCCAGAGACATAAACGTCAAGTGTTCCACTCACAGTCCAGAGAAATAAACGTCCAGTGTTCCACTCACAGTTCAGAGATATATTAACGTGAAATAAGGTTCCATCTTGGCAAGCAGTGTATTTGCTCAACATTTGGAGAAATCGCCTGAAAGAGGTATTGGAATATTTCGACCATGGAAAAGACGTCGCTTATAAATCCCATAATAGTCATAATAGTCAACAATAGTGCAGGAATATAGTGTGTGGTCAAGAGTGAGTGCTGGTGTGTTACGGACTGACTGGTGACGGCAGTCGATTGAAATGTGCATACATTATATATATATATATATATATATATATATATATATATATATATATATATATATATATATATATATATATATATATATATATATATATATATATATATATATATATATATATATATATATATATATATATATATATATATATATATATATATATTATTAAATATGACCGAAAAAGTAAGATTAATAATTCTAACACGAATTTTCTCAATCTTTCGTACATTACGCTTCACTGTTGGAGGTAAATCAAAAATCACTTCTCCAAAATTCATTTTTATTTCTAGTCTGACGCGACACGGGCGCATTTCGTAAAACTTATTACATTTTCAAAGACTTCACAAATACACAACTGATTAGAACTTACGTATCTCTGATTTTATATCTACATTTGAGTGAGGTGGGAGGGGTGATGTGGCATTAACACAAGACAGAACAAGAGGGGATATTAATAGGGTATTAAAAGTATCAACACAAGACAGAACAGAAACAATGGGTATTGAATAGAAGTGTTTGTAGAAAGCCTATTGGTCCATATTTCTTGATGCTTCTATATTGGAGCGGAGTCTTGAGGTGGGTAGAATATAGTTGGGCAATAATTGGCTGTTGATTGCTGGTGTTGACTTCTTGATGTGTAGTGCCTCGCAAACGTCAAGCCGCCTGCTATTGCGAGGCACTACACATCAAGAAGTCAACACCAGCAATCAACAGCCAATTATTGCACAACTATATTCTACCCACCTCAAGACTCCGCTCCAATATAGAAGCATCAAGAAATATGGACCAATAGGCTTTCTACAAACACTTCTATTCAATACCCATTGTTTCTGTTCTGTCTTGTGTTGATACTTTTAATACCCTATTAATATCCCCTCTTGTTCTGTCTTGTGTTAATGCCACATCACCCCTCCCACCTCACTCAAATGTAGATATAAAATCAGAGATACGTAAGTTCTAATCAGTTGTGTATTTGTGAAGTCTTTGAAAATGTAATAAGTTTTACGAAACGCGCCCGTGTCGCGTCAGACTAGAAATAAAAATGAATTTTGGAGAAGTGATTTTTGATTTACCTGCAACAGTGAAGCGTAATGTACGAAAGATTGAGAAAATTCGTATTAGAATTATTAATCTTACTTTTTCGGTCATATTTAATAATATATGTCTACAGGAAAGACTGCTACCAAAATATAGTAATATATATATATATATATATATATATATATATATATATATATATATATATATATATATATATATATATATATATATATATATATATATATATGTCGTACCTAGTAGCCAGAACGCACTTCTCAGCCTGCTATGCAAGGCCTGATTTGCCTAATACTTGTAGGGAGTTGATAGTGTTTGGTTGTCATTAGCGTGCAAGATGCAGTGAGAGGTGAGTGATTGTTTGCATTCTTATGTCAAGGAGTGTTTTATACTGAAGTTTAGAGTTACAGTCGTCGGCTGGATTACCTACAGAAGTATGTGTTCTAGGACTGATAGGGTGATCGATTGATCATTGCGGTGTATCAAGGAACATTTATGCTGTTATATATGTTATTGCATTCACATGCTGATTTTCATTGTACACCTTTATATATATATATATATATATATATATATATATATATATATATATATATATATATATATATATATATATATATATATATATATATATATATATATATATATATATATATATATATATATATATATATATATATATATATTAGTATATTTTGGTAGCAGTCTTTCCTGTAGACATATATTATTAAATATGACCGAAAAAGTAAAATTAATAATTCTAACACGAATTTTCTCAATCTTTCATACATTTCTTTTCACTGCTGGTGGTAATTCAACAATCAATTCTCCAAAATTCATTTTTATTTCCAGTCTGACGCGACACTTGAGCGCGTTTCGTAAAACTTATTACATTTTCAAAGACTTTAGTTTACACATACACAACTGAATAGAACTTACACATCTCCGATTTGTTTATATCTACATTTAAGTGAGGTGGATGGGGTGAGGTGGTATTAATAGGGTATTAAATTCATCAACACAAGACAGAACACGAAACAATGGGTATTGAATGGAAGTGATTGTAGAAAGCCTATTGGTCCATATTTCTTGATGCTTCTATATTGGAGCGGAGTCTTGAGGTGGGTAGAATATAGTTGTGCATTAATTGGCTGTTGATTGCTGGTGTTGACTTTTTGATGTGTAATGCCTCGCAAACGTCAAGCCGCCTGCTATCGCTGTATCTATCGATGATTTCTGTGTTGTTTACTAGGATTTCTCTGGCGATGGTTTGGTTGTGGGAAGAGATTATATGTTCCTTAATGGAGCCCTGTTGCTTATGCATCGTTAAACGCCTAGAAAGAGATGTTGTTGTCTTGCCTATATACTGGGTTTTTTGGAGCTTACAGTCCCCAAGAGGGCATTTGAAGGCATAGACGAAGTTGGTCTCTTTTAAAGCGTTTTGCTTTGTGTCTGGAGAGTTTCTCATGAGTAGGCTGGCCGTTTTTCTGGTTTTATAGTAAATCGTCAGTTGTATCCTCTGATTTTTGTCAGTAGGGATAACGTTTCTATTAACAATATCTTTCAGGACCCTTTCCTCCGTTTTATGAGCTGTGGAAAAGAAGTTCCTGTAAAATAGTCTAATAGGGGGTATAGGTGTTGTGTTAGTTGTCTCTTCAGAGGTTGCATGGCGTTTCACTTTCCTTCTTATGATGTCTTCGACGAAACCATTGGAGAAGCCGTTGTTGACTAGGACCTGCCTTACCCTACAGAGTTCTTCGTCGACTTGCTTCCATTCTGAGCTGTGGCTGAGAGCACGGTCGACATATGCGTTAACAACACTCCTCTTGTACCTGTCTGGGCAGTCGCTGTTGGCATTTAGGCACATTCCTATGTTCGTTTCCTTAGTGTAGACTGCAGTGTGGAAACCTCCGCTCTTTTCCATGACTGTTACATCTAGAAAGGGCAGCTTCCCATCCTTTTCCATCTCGTAAGTGAAACGCAGCACGGAACTCTGCTCAAATGCCTCCTTCAGCTCCTGCAGATGTCTGACATCAGGTACCTGTGTAAAAATGTCGTCAACATACCTGCAGTATATGGCCGGTTTCAAGTTCATGTCGACTAAGACTTTTTGCTCGATGGTACCCATGTAGAAGTTTGCAAACAGGACACCTAGGGGAGAACCCATGGCGACCCCATCTACTTGCTTATACATGTGCCCATCCGGGCTCAAGAAGGGTGCCTCTTTAGTACAAGCTTGGAGTAGTTTCCTTAGAATATTTTCTGGTATGTCAAGAGGAGTACAGGCTGGAAAGTACCTGAAAGAGTACATGAACTTGAAACCGGCCATATACTGCAGGTATGTTGACGACATTTTTACACAGGTACCTGATGTCAGACATCGGCAGGAGCTGAAGGAGGCATTTGAGCAGAGTTCCGTGCTGTGTTTCACTTACGAGATGGAAAAGGATGGGAAGCTGCCCTTTCTAGATGTAACAGTCATGGAAAAGAGCGGAGGTTTCCACACTGCAGTCTACACTAAGGAAACGAACATAGGAATGTGCCTAAATGCCAACAGCGACTGCCCAGACAGGTACAAGAGGAGTGTTGTTAACGCATATGTCGACCGTGCTCTCAGCCACAGCTCAGAATGGAAGCAAGTTGACGAAGAACTCTGTAGGGTAAGGCAGGTCCTAGTCAACAACGGCTTCTCCAATGGTTTCGTCGAAGACATCATAAGAAGGAAAGTGAAACGCCATGCAACCTCTGAAGAGACAACTAACACAACACCTATACCCCCTATTAGACTATTTTACAGGAACTTCTTTTCCACAGCTCATAAAACGGAGGAAAGGGTCCTGAAAGATATTGTTAATAGAAACGTTATCCCTACAGACAAAAATCAGAGGATACAACTGACGATTTACTATAAAACCAGAAAAACGGCCAGCCTACTCATGAGAAACTCTCCAGACACAAAGCAAAACGCTCTAAAAGAGATCAACGTCGTCTATGCCTTCAAATGCCCTCTTGGGGACTGTAAGCTCCAAAAAACCCAGTATATAGGCAAGACAACAACATCTCTTTCTAGGCGTTTAACGATACATAAGCAACAGGGCTCCATTAAGGAACATATAATCTCTTCCCACAACCAAACCATCGCCAGAGAAATCCTAGTAAACAACACAGAAATCATCGATAGATACAGTGATAGCAGACGCCTTGACGTTTGCGAGGCACTACACATTAAGAAATCAACACCAGCAATCAACAGCCAATTAATGCACAACTATATTCTACCCACCTCAAGACTCCACTCCAATATAGAAGCATCAAGAAATATGGACCAATAGGCTTTCTACAATCACTTCCATTCAATACCCATTGTTTCGTGTTCTGTCTTGTGTTGATGAATTTAATACCCTATTAATACCACCTCACCCCATCCACCTCACTCAAATGTAGATATAAACAAATCGGAGATGTGTAAGTTCTATTCAGTTGTGTATGTGTAAACTAAAGTCTTTGAAAATGTAATAAGTTTTACGAAACGCGCTCAAGTGTCGCGTCAGACTAGAAATAAAAATGAATTTTGGAGAATTGATTTTTGAATTACCACCAGCAGTGAAAAGAAATGTACGAAAGATTGAGAAAATTCGTGTTAGAATTATTAATCTTACTTTTTCGGTCATATTTAATAATATATGTCTACATGAAAGACTGCTACCAAAATATACTAATATATATATATATATATATATATATATATATATATATATATATATATATATATATATATATATATATATATATATATATATATATATATATATATATATATAAATTTTAGTTGAAAATACATGAGAGGTATTTTCCTTAGTATTTTCTTTAATTTTTCCCTTAGGTCTGAGGCACTTTGTCAAGAGTGAATGCTCAGCCTGAATAATGTGTGTGGCACCTGAGGACGGGCCAGGCTGGGGAGAACTGTTTCTTACAAATACATATGAGACCTCGTAGGTTTTAAATGGTATCATTACCATTGCACATATGTTTCCGTTTTCCATAACAGGTTAGATCCCAACACCTATTAATCAACTCCAGCTTAAAATGGCTTCACAACACATTCTTCATCATATTACTGCACTTTGTGCGATGCATCTGGAAATCTGACACAGTTTTACTGTCATCAGTGATGTTCTTGCACAGATCAACAAGACAGTCGCAGTTCCTTAGAGTCGAGTGATAACGTAAGTGTAAAGCAACTGCTCCTTCCAGCCTTGATGATTTATGTCAGCAGGTGTAAACATTGATGCAAGAGGTGTATATAGTTCGTGAAAGGTCTTGCATTGATATGTTGCTTACACTGAGTGTCATTGTTCAAGTCTTGATATTTTCCTTTTAACATGGTGTTGCAGTACTCGGTGTTTCAGTACTCGGTGTTGCAGTACTCGGTGTTGAAGTACTTACAATGTGGTCTTGTGTCATCGCCTGGAACAACCTTATCCATCACTTGAGAAGTTGGTGTTACAACCACTTCTTACTGGACTTTTGATTATCCAGCTTAACTTTTGGGATTTTTATAAAGGTTATAAACTTTATATGTATTAATGATTTCCAATAACATGAACTATGACAACAAAGCACTATTCTCAGTTGATATAAAAACGCTCTCACTGTCTGCCAGTACTCACAAACGCTCTCACTGTCTACCAGTACTCACAAACGCTCTCACTGTCTGCCAGTACTCACAAACGCTCTCACTGTCTGCCAGTACTCACAAACGCTCTCACTGTCTGCCAGTACTCGCAAACGCTCTCACTGTCTGCCAGTACTCACAAACGCTCTCACTGTCTACCAGTACTCATGTTAAACCTCGCATACACCAGTAGGATCATGGTATGACTGGTACATGTTTAGATCATACCCTATCGTCATACAAGGCCGTATAGTCTAGTATTCACTAAGATTGTTGTATAGAAATTATTGATTCTTGACAATACTCCAACGTGTATCCAGTATTGCTTTTAATATGGCTGATGCATTTATACTTAACATGTATCATTTCTGTATGAATACTATATGTATTAACTAATATATATTCTGTAGTAGAAATTTAGAGCAGTAGCCTAATGTTGCTGATACATATTGATTGATGAATATAGCCATACCTGCATGTATAGCAAGGTTTTGAGATTATTGTATATATGATGTTTCAGTTGTAGTGATGTATAATTATGCATTAATTCACAATGTATTAGAGAAGAGAGAACGGGTTTGACTTGGCAAGTTCTTTGAATTCTCCATGAACCCCTCCCCCCCCCCCCTCCCATCTCCCCC
Source organism: Procambarus clarkii (assembly GCF_040958095.1). Lineage (NCBI taxonomy): Eukaryota > Metazoa > Arthropoda > Malacostraca > Decapoda > Cambaridae > Procambarus > Procambarus clarkii. Next base: position 15,549,554 of record NC_091157.1, read on the forward strand.
TATGCTTACTGGTCGGAGTCAGTATTAGCAAGTTCTGTAGCTAGAAATTCTCTCTGTATACCTTGGTACATGATTATAAGTTCTTTTGTGCGTTCACATATTGATCATATATTCTACTGGGAAGTGTATTTTGTAATACTTTATTATTCTATGTATGTTCGGGGCGGTAAATGTTGTAAAAGTATAGTTTATCGTGTGGTTATGTTTAAACCAGTATTGACGGTTGATTCGTGGAGATGGTTCAGTGGAGGCACCACCCGCCCTCACGGCGTCTCCCTCACTGCAGCTCATCCTCCAAACAAAGACCCAAAAGTGTTTCTATCCACCCGCCAAACCCCCTGTTTATTCAACCCGTCCTCGACTCAAGTCCATTACATTCAGCGGTCAACCCCACAGACGCATTCATAAATTTTAATATGCTGTTCATTCAAAACGGGAATTTTCTCAAGTATAAATTAATATTATAATATATTAGCATATTATATATATATATAGGCATAGGTTAGGTTAGGTTAGGTGTTTAGGTTCTGTTGGCGATTATTTGCATTTGTATTACGTGGGTGAAGCATTTACAGTGTTGTGATTCGAACAAAATTCGTCAGTGAAGCACTTGTTCCGGATATGTTCGAACGTCAGCAGTTGTGAGTCGTGTGTAAACCGCTGTTCTCTAGCTTGTCAGAACCTGCCCCAGGTGCACTTGATCTTGCTCCCGTTTGTGGCACATTTTTACGGTCTAATGACCTTCTAAGCTTCTGGGATATAATGTAACCATGTTTTCGAGTGATGAATCATAACTACCGGTGTACACCATTTTTGTGGAACAGCTGGAAGGTGATATTTTTGTATGGCATATATGTGGTGGGGTAACGGAGGACCTTGATTGATTATTATGTATCCTGATTGATACCGATTCCACACCCACTGATTGATTATTGTGGCACCACCATCCTGTATCCTTGATTTGTAGTATGCTAGAATTAGTATACTATTGCACTAAGATTGAAACCTAGTGACAGCATTTCATAGGGTGTGCAATTGATATGTGCATGATAATGATTCCGAAGAGCTTTGATTAAAGCTATAGTATTGTACAATGGGAGTAGCAGTGTTAGAGAACTATATACTCATTTTGTTACGGTGTCTTCCTCGATATGCCCCAGTAAAGCATTGAGACACGACAACTCACAAACGCTCTTTCTGTCTGCCAGTACTCAACAATGCTCTCACTGTATTCCTGTTGTTATGATCTTAGGCTGCAGGAGAAACGAGTCTCCCCCTGAGAGTTATTCTACCAGACTTGACCTAACTAAGAGGTCAAAGAGATGGACGTGGAAATATATATATACATGTTAAACAATGGGTTAGATTTAACAAATGGTTTAAAAGTATGGCTAGTAAGTAAGAATATAAATAAATGACTTGACATGAGATGTGGAGAATTTGCTGGAGGTGTGAGGCTCGTTTCTGAGGACGTTGACCTCACTTGAGCTGAAGAAATCGTGAAGGGAGGTCGTGCTCCGTTTGAGCCCCCGGTGAAGAACCCCTGTTTGATATACCTTCAAGAAGAAAGAAGTAGACGGACTTTTAGACAGAGGAATAAGTTCGTGGACGTGTCAGCTAAAGTCGTGGACTGCAGGAAGAGTGCTAAAGCAGTACTGAAGCATTTTTCGTTGGGCAGCTTGTGAGCGCCCTGTCGAGCATCGGCCAGGAAGCGCCCTCGACTGAACAAATTCTGTGGTTTGTCTGGGGAAGGAGTTGCTGAGGAAACCACGAGCCCTGTACAGGGAGTTAGTGGATGAAACTCCAAGCCTGTTGGAGGAGCAGTGTACTCTGTGGAAGAGCAAGCCCCATAATGAAGAATTGGACCTCAAACTGTATGAAGAGGAGCAGTGAAGTGAAGTTTCACATGCTTCTTTGGAATCAGTGGTAGAGTACCTCTGGCATCCAAGGAAAACTTCATGGTGCAGCAACCTGGAAGAGCCATATAGGATCCTGATACATAAACCTGGAAGAACCTGATGATGTCAGGGAAGTGAACTTCCAGAAATGGAAAGGAAGTTCTTATTGACTATTTGTAGGGAGTTGGTAGAGTGCTTGATTGTCATTAGCGTGCAAGACGCAATGAAAGGTGGGTGATTAGTTGTTATTTTTGTATCAAGGAATACTTATACTGAGGTTTATAGAGTTACAGCTATAGGCTGGATTACCTGTGGAGATATATATATATGTTCTAGGGCTGATAGTGCTATAATTGTTTTACAAGGTTTAACCCCACTTGGTGAGGTTGGTAGCATAAGTGGCAAGCCAGGAGTAGGGCTACCACTTGGTATAAGCAGCTAATAGACTCCTGATGGTATTGGTTTGGAACCAGGTTATAATATCATAAGATGTTGAAGTTTATATACATATATATATATATTGTATGTGAGTGTTTTGTATATGTTCTGTGTTGTTATTAAATGTTTGTAACGAACAGGTGTTTGCCCTTGTCTTAGTGAGGCTTCCCAGAAAGTAGAAGAGAGAGAGAGAGAGAGAGAAAGAACCACAGCTGTGGACAGGGTGGTACAGAATTATAATACAAAGGAAGGAGGATTGAGGAGGTTATACCAAATAAGGAGAGAGTGGGGTGTCACAGTGGCTTGAATTGGGTGCGTATACATGACAACGAGGCCAGTGTTGGAGCCTCGTTGTGTGAGAACGTGAAGCGTACAGGGTGATCTCCTGATCAAAGACAAGCACTCTACGGGTTTTGGGTTGGTTTATCCGTAAGGGACGGACGACCGCCAATTCCTACTATAATACAGTACTCACAAACTGCTGTCAACCACTCATCGGCTGGATGATAGAACAACAGTCTCACTTCATGCTGATCGGCGTTCAGTACTAGACCGTCCAAGTTGTTGGGCACCATTCTGTCCCATCCCAGAGCTTTATCCTGACCCCTTCACAGTGCAATATAGCCATGATGATTTGGCGCTTTCCTCTCATAGTTTCCTTTCCCTCTCACTGTTGCACAGACGCCAATCAGCCACCGGTTCTGCTGACTGTACTAATCGTGTGTACTGTCTCAGTGTGCACTGATGCCAATAACTTTAAACAGAAAAACTAATTGACATGGGAAAAACAAGAGATAAGCGTATGATAGCACACACGGAGACTCAAAACTGTTATGGAACCAATCTGGTAAAATAATCTAAAAATATAATCTGGTAAAATAATCTAAAAATATAATCTGGTAAAATAATCTAAAAATATAATCTGGTAAAATAATCTAAAAATATAATAAGATAAAATAATCTAAAAATATAATCAGTAACAAAATCTAAAAATATAATCTGATAAAATAATAAAAAAATATAATCTGGTAAAATAATATAAAAATATAATCTGGAAAAATAATATAAAAATATAATCTGGTAAAATATTCTAAAAATCTGGTAAAATATTCTAAAAATATAATCTGGTAAAATAATCTAAAAAAGATTCTTAAAACCATAGAAAGTTACAGCTAACATCTGAATGACATTTGCTGACATCCAGTCGTAACTAAAAGCATCTTGGTCTAGATGTAGAACATCTAGACTGGCACACTGAATTCTTAGTCAGCTCTCAGGACAACGGCTGGTTGTTCTTGGTCAGGTGTCATGAAAACGGCTAGTGGTTCTTGGTTAGCTGTCATGGCAACGGCTGGTGGTTCTTGGTTAGCTGTCATGGCAACGGCTGGTGGTTCTTGGTTAGCTGTCATGGCAACGGCTGGTGGTTCTTGGTTAGCTGTCATGGCAACGGCTGGTGGTTCTTGGTTAGCTGTCATGGCAACGGCTGGTGGTTCTTGGTTAGCTGTCATGGCAACGGCTGGTGGTTCTTGGTTAGCTGTCATGGCAACGGCTGGTGGTTCTTGGTTAGCTGTCATGGCAACGGCTGGTGGTTCATTGTCTATTGTCATGTGAACGCCAGGTTATCAGCTTCTAGAACACTCGGCGTCGTTGTCCTCTGGGAGGGAGACTTTCCTCACTATCCACGGTCGGATTCACATACAGATCTTCCCTAAAATTACCAAACACATTCATACAGCCCCCCACCACCTATCTTCCTCTAGATCACCCGTGACACCACTGGAGAGAACACGCTGGCTTACTGAGATAGAACATGCTGGTTTACTGAGAGAAAACATGCTGGCTTACTGAGAGAGAACACGCTGGCTTACTGAGAAGGAACACGTCTCACATGTGAGCATCCATAGACTAGGCTGCAACAGGAGTCATAACATTTGTATAAACTTCACTCCTCGATGAACTATTGGAAGCATTGGGAGGAAATGCCTCTGTACATAAAACCTTTTCGGAAATACTGAAAAAGAGCTCAGAAGAAATGGCCACAGTGAGGGAGGTAGCCATGCAAGCGGCTACCTCACAGAAAGCAGCAAAGGGCACTAGTCAGCTGCTGGAAAGAAAAAGATCAGTGGTAGCTGTGGGCATCAAAGAACAGGAAGGCTCTAATAGGCAAGATGAAATAATAAGGACAGAAAGGTAGTGAATCGAATACTAAAGGGGTTAAAGATGGAATGGGCTGAGAAAAAAAATGAAAAGGTTTTCAGGTTGGGCTGGTACAGCAAAGGCAAAGACCTCCTGATAAAGATTGTGTTTGCAAACGAGACCACAAAGGAGGATGTTCTAGAAAGGAAGAACCATCTGCAGTATGTGGAAGAATACAAAAACTATTCATCCAGAGGGACAGGACAAAGGAGGAAAGAGCCATGGTGGCAGAGGCAAGGAAGAAGCGCAAGGTGAAAGGAGAAAACCAGGAAATCACAGATCCCAACACAACATTCCCAGAGGCAAGAGGGGAACCTACAACCAGCATCCCAGCAACACCAGAGGGGAGGGCAACACCACCACCCTCCTCCACATAGAAACCCTTCCTACCCCTCACCTTCCCTGACCCCACTCAAATGCTCAATCAACCCTCCCTCCCCCTCACCCCATACCGACCCTGTCACCCCTCCCTCTTTCCCCACCATGTCCCCCCTCCCCATTTCTTCCCATACCCTCCCTAGAAACAAGAAACTCCCTATCTTCTCCCCCCCCCCTCACCCCTTATCCTCCATGCCCCCCCCCTTCCCTCCTTACCCCATATCCTCTCTGTGCCCCCTTCCCTTGACCCCTTACCCCATTATCTTCTGAGACCCTGTTAACCCTTCCACTGCTCAGGGGTCCTGGGGACATTTACAACCCTGTGCGCAAAAAAAAAATGTAATTTTTTTTTTTCGTCTTCTAAACATGTTAATTTGTGTTCCCTGTGCACGGGAAAAATAATAAAAAAATTCTATTGTACATACCAATGACACAATTGAGCCGACAAATTGGCCGATGACGTCACAGAGCGTGAGCGCTCAAGGATGCTGCGCTCAAGGGTGCTGCGTCAGGCAGTCGTCACTCACAGCTGCTCAGGCGGCCTGAGTTGTCGCGAATTTATTTTCGCGGAATTATTTGCAGTATTCTTGGGACATTTTACACAAATTTTTTTCGTTAGTATTGTTCCAATTATTACCACTAGACGTTGTATTAAAATAAAAATTGTATAAACTCACTAGGCGCTCATATATTAGTGTCACAAGTATGCCCACCAAAATGGTACAATTTACAGGAAATATTCAATGTATTTGGGGTTTTTCAATATAAACACAAAAATTAACTTGATATGTACATTTATTTATCAAAGAATTACACATTTAGTAGTTCTGGAGACTGTGATACTGTGCGAAATTGTCGATATGGCACAGAGGGACGGCACACGCTTCGCACCATGTCAACACCAATTTACGTTTCTGTGGCCTCAATTTGGTACTGGAACATACAACACACCGACGCTGGTCTGCTGCATGAGCTCCAGTTGGTGGTAATTTCTTGATTTGGTGTATCAGAAAGGCCTCCCTGTAAGCGAGCCTGGGTGCAGGAGCATGGTTCAATATTGGGTCTCGAATGGGTCTTTGTATGCCAGGTGTCCTTGCCAAATTTACCTAGTAACTGTTTCACAACTTGAAAACTAAACGAACGGAAATATGGTTTTCTACCTGTTTTCACGAGAAATATGTTGTAACTATTCAGCATTGTTACGTCAATAAGGTGGAAAATCATTTTCTTTGTCCACTTCACTGTTTTCCGTACACACTCTACAGCACCCACCATCATGTCACATTTATCAACTAAACGCATGTTGATGTTGTAGTCCATCACACAATCTGGCTTATATATTATTTGCTTTGTTGTTCTGTTCACCTTGCCACTGTCCACCATTGTACCAGGGTGAATGGTGGTCAACATGTTCACTTCACGTCTGTCTTTACACCGCACTGAAAGCATTGTACGACATTTTCTTACCTCGCGATCACCTACTTGCATATCAGTGTCAAACACAGGCATTTCCTTTCGTTTTGGCTTTACTGTGCCACACACTCCAGTCTTATTATCAAGCAAGAATTTCGTTAGCAAGGGACTGGTATAATAGTTATCTGTGTACAATATGTGGCCCTTGTTCAGATATGGTGCAAGCAGTGCCTTCACCACACTACCTGAGAAGCAATGTTCGTCATTAGCAGGAATATCTGCATTTGTGGCTAAATAAAGTATCATGTGTAACACCATTCCTGATTCACAGTGACAGTGCACAAAGAATTTCAGTCCAAATCGGTGACGTTTTGAGGGAATATACTTCATGAAGGCAGCACGTCCTTTGAAAAGCACCAGGGATTCATCAATAACCAGCTTCTGAGCTGGTACGTAGTAATCTCGGAACTTCCCAATCAGGTCATTTAGCAAGTGCCTCACCCTCCAGAGCCTATCATCCTGTCTCTCGTCTGCATTATTTGCAAAATGAAGGCACCGTAGGATCAACAGAAATCTGTCTCGAGACATATATTTCCCGAACAATGGTGTTGGAACAGGGTTGTCTTTGCTCCAATATTCTGAAATTACGTGTTTCACACAATGTTTCAACAACATGCAAATTGCGAAAAACACATACAGTTCACCAACAGTTGTCTCTTTCCAATGCTGTAGTCGTGAAAATTCTGATACTTCCTCACCTTCAATGAGATCGGCCGCAAGTCTGTTCGTTTCGTGAACAATGTGTTCAATGAGCGGCTCATCGAAATATGCAGTAAAGAAATCCATTTCACACATTTCTTCACCAGTATCAGGGAAAAGATCTGTAATTCCCACATCTCTGTTGTCAAAGTCGGGAATTTGTGGAACAAAATCTTCCCCATCACTCCACACAAACAAACCTGCTGCCTTCCATGAGCCATTAGCTGCACCACGGCGAGGAATCCGGGGACCAGGAGCTGAAGCAGGCATTACAACAGTAGGAGCAGGAAGGGTAGATGAGGAAAAAGATTTGGAACATGAGGGAATTTGTTCCTCATTGTCGCCATATTGTTTCATGTGGCGGCACTTGGCTGGGCGGGCAGCTGATGCGGCGAAACTTGTACTGGCACTAGCAGCCGGGGTAGAACTATTCTCCGATTCTTCATCACTAAAATCTGAGAAAGATTCACCTGTTTCAGACTCGTCGATCATATCATAAACGTGCAATGGAACAGATGAACGACGTGTTTGGGCGCGAGGTAGTGTTGAGTAGTAGCGGGTAACTCGTGTGGCATCCTCACCCTCGTGGTCCCAACATGTTCACCCTCACTATCCGTTGTTTCTATTTCTTCAGGCTGTGTATAATCTTCATCTATATCTGAGTCGTCAATATCAGATTCGTCAACGTACTTGAACAATTTATCTGCAATATCGTCTTCGGTCAAAGATTGCGCGGCGCGGTGTGCTGAGCGAGGTCGCACGCTGGGTCGTGATGCGCTCGCCATGGTGTCTGGCCACTAACTAAGGCCTGTGAAACAAAGGAGGCCTGCTCTAGATTTTTTTTCAAGATGGTGTCTGTTTACAATCGCCCCTGGCTACGGTATGGGTGACCCCTTTACACCGCGGGACATTTGAATCGTGCCTGGCACCCTTTGGCGTATATATACGCCATGCACATGGTGGGACATGTTACTCATGGCGTATATATACGCGATGCACAGTTTAAGGGTTAACCACCTCTCAAATCTTCACACCTATGGATCAGCTTCCTCCATCAGCAGAATGCTCACCAAGAAGGGGACAAGAGAATAAACACAAGAAAGTGAGCTTCAAAGCAATGTACACTAATATAGATGGGATTACAAATAAAATAAGTGAACTTGGAGAATGGGCACTAGAAGAAAACCAAGACATAATAGTACTCACAGAAACATAACTAATGAAACCCATAACAAATGCAGTGTTTCCACAGCACTACTATGTAGTGAGGAAAGAGAGAGAAGGAAGAGGAGGTGGTGGTGTAGCTCTGCTGATAAGAAAAGACTGGAGTTTTGAAGAGATGGTTATTCAGGGCTGTGAGGATTTCAGTGACTACATAACAGGTACCATAGCAATTGGAGGACTAAAAATTATAGTAGTAGTCATATATAAACCCCACCAAATGACAGAAAACCCAAACAGGAATATGATAGAAACAACATGGCCACCATTAATATAATAGAGAGAGCAGCTTCTGTCGCTGGCAGGAATGGATCCAGACTACTAATCATGAGAGACTTCATCCACAGGAAGTTAGATTGGGAGAACGGAGACCCACATGGAGAGCTAAGCTGCTGGACGTGGCAAAAAGAAAGCCAACACATCAAAGTACCAACAAGTAAGTATGTAATTATCAAAAAGAAGGCACCAAACCGAGAGGGTTATGTATCACCATAAAATGTGCAGGATAATCAGAGGACGCTAAATATCACCAAGGATGCCAATACGAGAACAGAAACGCATAAGTCGAAGGATATCAAAAGTATCCGAGTCACCAAGAATACTATCTAGAGACAAGCGACCGCGGGGGACGGTCGGAAAACAAGACACACATTCGTCCCGGAAGTCAGGACATTCAACAAGGATATGTACGACCGTAAGAGGGACACTGCAATTAGGACAATAAGGAGCAGGGCGGCGCTCCATCAAGTGACCATGAGTTAAGCGAGTATGGCCAATACGCAACCTTGCCAGAGCCGTTTCCCATCGCCAGTTACGGTGGTAGGAGGACGGCCACGAGGACACACAACTTTTAAGAAAACGTAGTTTGTTACTAGTAACAGACGACCAACAAGCCTGCCAACGTGTAAGGATGGAGGAATGGAAAACCAGGTAAACGTCGGAATAAGGAATACCTTTACGAGAGATGGGACAAGAGCAGACAGCTTCCCTGGCGGCAGCATCCGCACACTCATTTAAAGAGACACCAATATGGCTGGGAACCCAACAAAACTCAACCGACTTATTTTTACTGTGAACAAGAAACAGCCAATGCTGGATCTCGACAACCACTGGATGAACTGGATTAAAGGACCCGAGAGCCATGAGGGCACTACGAGAGTCAACAACAACTACAAAGGAAGATTGACAATGAGAGAGCAGGAGATGAAGAGCATAGAAAATAGCATAAAGCTCCGCTGAAAAGATGCTAGTCTCCGGAGGGAAGCGACACATATAAGTGTGATCAGGAAAAACAACAGAGTAGCCTTCACCGTTTGCAGACATAGACCCATCAGTGAAGACCCAAACGGAGTGGGAGTGAGAAGAAAGGTGCTCAAGGAAAAGGCGTTTTAGAACTGTAGGAGGGGTAAAAGCTTTAGTGATGCAGGTCAAGGATGTACAAAACTGCAGAAGGGGGACTCTCCATGGGGGCAAAGAAGGAACAACACGGGGAGAAATATTAGAAATACGAACGGAAAGAGAATCCTGTAAGCGAAATAACCGGATGGAAAAAGGGAGGTAGTGAAGAGGAACAGGAACTGCAGGAGGGGTAAAAGTTAAAGCACGACAGAGGCGAGAGGAAGGATGTTGCAAGGACCGCGCAAGATAGCGAAGACAGTAGCGATCACGGCGGTCCTGGAGAGACAGGAAGCCAGTGTCAACATACAAGTTGAGGACAGGAGTCGAACGAAAGGCACCAGAACTGAGGCGCAACCCAGTATGGTGCAAAGCATCAAAACGGCGAAGAGTAGAAGGAGAAGCAGACGAGTAAGCAGGGCAACCATAATTGAGCTTAGACAGGACGACAGAGGAATGTAAAGCAAGGAGAGTGCGCCTATTCGCTCCCCAAGAAGTATGGGACGATACCCGAAGGAGGGCAATGGCCTTAGAGCACTCGACATGGAGGTAAGAGATATGGGGAGACCAAGACAAACGAGTGTCAAAGAATAACCCCAAAAGCTTCGTAGAATCTTTGTACTCAACGGGATGACCATAAAGTGACAAAGAGGGACGAAGAACGACCCGTTTCCGAGTAAAAGTCATGGCACAAGTCTTAGTAGAAGATAACTTGAAGCCATGATCGGTGGCCCAAGACGACACGGCATCAATCGCAAGTTGAAGCCGGCGTTGAAGGAGAGGCGAATCATCACCCTAACAGCAAAGGATAAGATCATCGACATAGAGAGCGGAGAAGACGCCTGAAGGAAGAGAGGAAAGAAGACCATTGAGGGCAACCAGAAAAAGAGTAGTGCTCTGAACACTACCCTGGGGCACACCTTCGTATTGCTGAAAAGAGGCAGAGAGAGCGGTACCAAGCCTCACCCGAAAGGAACGACGAGAGAGGAAGCTGCGGAGAAAGAGAGGGAGATGACCACGAAGGCCAAAAAAATGAAGCTGGGATAGAATATGATAACACCAAGTGAGGTCGTAAGCCTTTTCCAGGTCAAAAAGGACGGCAACAAAGGAGGTCTTCGCAGCAAAAGCAGTACGAATATAGACCTCCAAGTTCACCTGGAAATCTGTTGTGCTGCGGCACTTGCAGAATCCAAATTGAGAAGGGGAGAAGAGGTGATGGTGTTCCAGGAACCACATTAGACAAACGTTAACCATACGTTCAAAGAGTTTGCAGACACAACTTGTGAGGGCAATAGGGCGAAAGTCCTTAGGCGATGTTCCCAGAGACCCTGGTTTGCGAACAGGGAGGACAAGAGCATCGAGCCAAATTTCAGGGACTGACGACGACTCCCAGATCCGATTATACAGACTCAGTAAATACTGAAACGTGCACGGAGGGAGATGGCGAAGCATCTCATAATAAATGCCATCGGAGCCCTCTGCTGTAGAACCACAGAGGGCCAGGGCAGAACGAAGTTCAGAGAAAGAGAGAGAAGGGATCGTTATAGGGAAGTCGAAGACGAGTGCAGAAATCGAAAGGACGAGATTCAAGGACAGGTTTACGAAGAAGGAAAGATTGGGAAAGATGAAGACCAGAGTAACAGAAGAAAAGTGGGAACCCAATTCGGTAGCAACATGCAACGGGTCCGCCACAATAGTTCCACGGAGGTAAAGGACCTATGAAACATCAGGAACGAACTTATCCGCTATCTTGCGGACACGCTTCTTGGGAAAGATGAAGACCAGAGCTAACAGAAGAAAAGTGGGAACCCAATTCGGTAGCAACATGCAACGGGTCCGCCACAATAGTTCCACAGAGGTAAAGGACCTATGAAACATCAGGAACGAACTTACCCGCTATCTTGCGGACACGCTTCCAGATCTGTGGCAGAGGAGTTTCGGACATAATGGGGGAGACATAATATGCCTAACATTCACGTTTAGCCGTACGGATGGCCCTACAGGCCACCGCACTTGCCTTCCGAAAGAAAAGAAAAGAATCGGCCGTCTGCCGACGGCGGTGTTTCTTCTAGGCTGCACGCTTACAGCGAACAGCCCGAGGACAGTCTGCATTCCTCCAAGGAACACACTTCCGTGGACCCCAAGAGGAAGAGCGAGGAATAGAGCGGAGAGCAGCTTCGAAGACAGTGTCATGAAAAAGAAGGAGAGAGCGAGAGAGAGGCAGAAGGGAGAGGTCAGAGAGAGCAGCACTGAGGGTAAATAGGTTCCAGTCTGCTTTAGCGAACTGCTACCTAGGGAAGGAGAGGGGAGGGTGAAAAAAGAAAACGGTAACAAGGATGGGGAAATGGTCACTGCCATGGAGATCATCAAGAACCTGCCACGTGAAATCTAAGTAAAGAGAAGACGAGCAAAGAGAAAGATCAAGACAGGAAAGGGAGCGAGTCCGAGAGTCCAAATGCGTGGGCTCACCAGAATTCAGAGGAGACACGGAAGAAGAGAGGATAAACGGCTCAAGAAAGCGACCTCGGGTGTTCGACAAAACATCACCCCAAAGAGAATGACGATAATTGAAATCACCCAGCAGGAGCACAGGCTCCATCAAGGAGTCCAGTAGGTGTTTCAGATCAGGAAGGGAAAGCAGGACACTCGGGGGGAGATAAACGGAACAAACGGTGTACCATTTCCCCACAATGATACAAGCAGCAGAACAATGGAGAGGCGAAGGAAAAAGTAAGGGGACAAAGGGAACATCAGAGCGAATCAAGAGAGCAGAAGAGTTAGGAGCCCCAGCAACAGCTGGGGGGGGGGAGAGAAAGGAATAGCCATGAAAGCGACCAGGACGAGCACCAAGCATCGGCTCCTGGAGACAGGCACAAAAGGGTGAAAACCACAAAATCAGAAGTTGGAGTTCAAGGAAATTGGTGTAATAACCTCGAACATTCCATTGAAGAATACACATCGACGAGAAGAGAAAGGACAACAACAGACAACAAAGAAGAAACAAAGGCGAAAGAGCAACATAGCACGTTAAAGAAGATCAGGGTCAGCAAAGTCAGGGTTAGGGGGCATGGGTAAACTGAGCAAAGACGGAGGGAAGGAAGCGTGAGAACAGACCGGAGGTGGACGGGTGGGGTCTGGAGGAAGAGGAGGAGCCAACTGAGAGGAGCAGTCAATGACAGCAGCAGAAAGAGTGGGGAGAAGAAAGTGGGTAGCGCACCTCAGCAAGGGCAGCAACCGAGAGGGAAGTGGGGGCCAAAGAAACCTCCATAGCAGGAACAGGGGGCACAACCACTGAAATGGGAGGGGAAAGAGCGATAGAGGCAGAAGTAGGGGCCGAGGAAGAAAGCGAAGCTTTCTTACCCACTGGGGAGGAGGAAGGAGAGGAGTCAGGCTTACGCTTCTGACTTAAAGAGACAGGTGTCCCAACAACCACGTACTGGGCAACGGATTCCAGCGTCTCAACAGGAGAAGCTGAACGAGAGCACACACGACGGCCATCTGGAGAGCGATGGATATCAGCCCGCACCAACAGGCGGCGGGGAGACTCAATAGACGGAGGGGAAGGATGGGAAGGATGATCGGAGGGAATCGAGGAAGAAGACACAGGAGACATGACAGACCGGGTAGAAAGAAGAAGGGGAACCCCAGACAGAGGACCATGAGGGGGGACCCTACGGGACAGAACTCGAAGGAACAGAGGAGGGGGCAGTGGGTGTATCAGGGTCAAAGGCCCGGAAACGGTTGTGAGTATGAGGAAGGTGGGAAGGACGAGGAGAGGAAGAGCACAACAGGCGAGCATAAGAGACGTTAGCATAAGGCGTGAACTGGCGAACCTGGCGCCTTGCCCCAGGAAAAGATAAACGCTCCCGGTGCTTCAAGTTGAGGACGGCTGCCTCAAGCTTTTAATGGATACATGCACGGGAGAAGGCAGGATGGGCCTCACCGCAGTTGAGGCAACGAGCCTGGGGAGAAGAGCACTCCGACTTAGAGTGACCTTCACCCCCACACAAAGGACAGACAGAGATAGTCCCAGAGCAGCGGAGGGCACCATGACCAAACCTCCAGCACTTATTACAGAGCCTAGGAGAAGGAATGTCCTCTTGGACAGAGCACCTGGCACCAGCAAGAACGACAGAGGGTGGAAGGGTCCTACCATCAAAGGTAATCTTGACAACCCAAAGGAGTTGACGGCGACGACCATGAGGGAGACGAGTAAACGTGTCGACCCGGAGGACAGAATGGCTCTGGGTCTCAAGGATATGCTGAATATCATCATGGCAGTCCTACAGATTCCGAACACCGGTCGCAACAAGGGGCGGGAGGAGAATAGTGCCAACACTGGCATTCAACTGATCATTCTTGGAGACTCGAACAGGGGTCTCGGCAAGGCAGGATAAAGCAGCCAAGCAGGAGGCCGCATCCTGAGAAGGAGCAGCAACGACACATGTACGAAGACGAGTGGGATTGAAGGTGACAGGCATCCACAGAATCAACAAGGTGCCTGTGATGGAGAAATCGTCAGGAGGCACAGAATCAAGAGGGAGGAGATCAAAGTATTTGGCCCATGAAGCGGGACCAAACAAGGCTTGATACGCATCAGTAGAGGAAGGAATCGAGCGAGTGCGGCCGTGTCGAGGACGGCGTTGAGAACCCCCAGAAAGAGAGGGGTTAAAAGGAGCAGTAGTCACAACAAGAAACTGAGCTGTGCCAGGGGACGAGGTAGTCACCACTGGGGGCTTGGGACTTGCCCCAATCACAGAGGAGGGAAGGGGAGCTGAGGGGAGTAGTCAGAGACTCCAAAGGAGGAGCAAGGTCGGGGCCCAATGCAGTGGAGACTACAGAGCCCGGTCTTCCAATACGGACCGACTCAGGGGCTTGGTCGCCCACCCCACGAGCCTGAGAAGGTAAATGAGGAACAGAATTAGACATAGGTACGAAAAGAAAAATATTTAATCACGAATGTGCCCCATACCCACCATGGAGCCACAATTAGAGGCAGGACACCCAACTAGAAGCCTTCGCCGATCATGCCGGGGCCCCTCTAGGGGTGCGTCGTGAGTATACGCCCCACAAATGCGACCTTAAGAACCATCAGTCCGTCGAGATCGGGTTCAGTGACGAAAGGAGGATTGACAATAAAAGGTTCCCCTCGCTCTCGACGTTGGGTATTACAGTTCTACGGGTGCAAGAGTATGCCTCCCCAAGCACCAGGGCGTCAAAATAGAAAAGTCCAAAAGAATAACCAAAACAAGCAAAAGGTCGGCAGGAAACGACTAACAGATAGGAGAAGAGGGGGAGAAAAACGAAACATAAGGAAAAGGAAAAGTAATCCGGCTCAATTAGAGAAGACAGCAGCAGGAGCAATTGGCCACAAGGAAGGAACCAATAGGACAGAGTGGAATGACAAGGACAAAGCAGCAGTGAATGAAGTACTAAAGGCACTAGACATGGAAGGGGCCGAGCATAGCATTGAGAAGGTTTTCAGGCTAGGCCGGTACAACAAAGACCGAGACCGAATGATAAAGATAGTGTTTGCAAACGAGAACACAAAGGAGAGGATCCTATCAAGGAAGAGCTCCCTGAAAAACGTGGGAAAATTAAAAAATGTATTCCTCCAGCGAGACATGACAAGGGAGGAGAGAGCCGTGGCGGCAGAAGCAAGGAAGAGGCGCAGGGCGAGAGGGGAAAACCAGGAAGTCACAGCTCCCAACACAACACCCCCAGAGGCGAGGAGGGAACCCACAACCAGCTACCCAGTAACACCAGAAGGGAGGACAACCCCGCCTCCCTCCTCTGCATAGAAAACCCCCCAACCCCAAACCCTCCCTGCCCCCACTCAAAAGTTCAGCCAAATCTCCCTCCCCCCACACCCAATCCCCACCCTTCTACCCCTCCCCTCCTCCCGAGTCCTCCCTCCCCGCCTTTCCTTCCCGTCCTCCCTCCCCTTTCACCCCATACCCTCCCTGTCCCTCCCCCTTCACTGGATCCCCCGCCCCTCATTCCAGTATCCTCTGAGATCCTGTTACCCACCTCACAGGTCCTCAC
Source organism: Procambarus clarkii (assembly GCF_040958095.1). Taxonomy (NCBI): domain Eukaryota; kingdom Metazoa; phylum Arthropoda; class Malacostraca; order Decapoda; family Cambaridae; genus Procambarus; species Procambarus clarkii. The sequence continues at coordinate 15,565,297 of NC_091157.1, forward strand.
ACCCATGGAACAGCCTCCACCACCAGCAGAACACTCACCAAGGAGGCGATTTGAGAAGGGACAGAAGAAAGTGAGCCTCAAAGCGATGTACACTAACATAGACGGAATTACAAATAAAGCAAATGAGCTTGGAGAACTGGTACTAGAGGAAAACCCAGACATAATAGCCCTCACAGAAACAAAGATCATGAAAACAATAACAAATGCTGTGTTCCCACAGGACTATTATGTTATGAGGAAAGAGAGGGAAGGAAGAGGTGGGGGTGGTGTAGCTATGCTGGTAAGAAAAGGCTGGGATTTTGAGGAGATGGATATTCAGGGCTGTGAAGGTTTCAGTGACTACATAGCAGGTACTGTAACAAATGGAGGGAAAAAAATTATAGTCGCAGTCATATATAATCCACCACCAAATGACAGAAGACCTAGACAGGAATATGATAGAAACAACATGGCCACCATTAACATAATAGAAAGAGCAGCTTCTGTTGCTAGCAGGAATGGATCTGGACTACTAATTATGGGAGACTTCAACCATGGGAAGATAGATTGGAAGAACAGAGACCCGCATGGAGGACCAGAAACATGGAGAGCTAAGCTGCTGGACGTGGCAACAAGAAACTTTCTAAGCCAGCATACCAAAGAGCCAACAAGAATGAGAGGAGAAGATGAACCAGCAATGCTTGATTTGATATTTACCCTAAATGAATGGGATATAAGGGAAGTTAAGATGGAAGCGCCCTTGGGAATGAGTGACCACAGTGTATTGAACTTTGAGTACCTGGTAGAGCTAGGACTTATCTCCCCCCAAAAAGAACTAGGAATCAAAAGGCTGGCATACCGAAAGGGGAATTATGAACAGATGAGAAGTTTCCTAAGTGAAATACCTTGGGACACAGACCTCAGAGATACGTCTGTACAGGGTATGATGGACTATGTTACCCAAAAGTGTCAGGAGGCAGTAAACAGGTTCATCCCGGCCCAAAGGGAAAAACCCGAGAGGCAACAGAAGAATCCATGGTATAATAGGGCATGTATGGAAGCGAAGAAACTGAACAAAAAGGCGTGGAGGAACTTCCGGAATAACAGAACACCAGAAAGCAGGGAGAGATACCAGAGAACCAGGAATGAGTACGTCAGGGTGAGAAGAGAAGCAGAGAAAAATTTTGAAAATGATATAGCAAACAAAGCCAAGACCGAACCAAAGCTACTCCACAGTCACATCAGAAGGAAAACAACAGTGAAAGAACAGGTATTGAAACTTAGAACAGGCGAGGACAGGTATACAGAGAATGACAGAGAGGTGTGTGAGGAACTCAACAAGAGGTTCCAGGAGGTCTTCACAATAGAACAGGGTGAGGTCGCTGTGCTAGGAGAAAGGGAGGTAAACCAGGCGGCCTTGGAGGAGTTCGAAATTACGAGAGAGGAGGTCAAGAGACACCTGCTGGATCTGGATGTTAGAAAGGCGGTTGGTCCAGATGGGATCTCACCATGGGTACTGAAAGAGTGTGCAGAGGCACTTTGCTTGCCACTCTCCATAGTGTATAGTAAGTCACTAGAGACGGGAGACCTACCAGAAATATGGAAGACGGCGAATGTGGTCCCAATATAGAAAAAGGGCGACAGACAAGAGGCACTGAACTTCAGGCCAGTGTCCTTGACTTGTATACCATGCAAGGTGATGGAGAAGATCGTGAGAAAAAACCTGGTAACACATCTGGAGAGAAGGGACTTCGTGACAAATCGCCAACATGGATTCAGGGAGGGTAAATCTTGCCTTACAGGCTTGATAGAATTCTACGATCAGGTGACACAGATTAAGCAAGAAAGAGAGGGCTGGGCGGACTGCATTTTCTTGGATTGTCGGAAAGCCTTTGACACAGTACCGCATAAGAGGCTGGTACATAAGCTGGAGAGACAGGCAGGTGTAGCTGGTAAGGTGCTCCAGTGGATAAGGGAGTATCTAAGCAATAGGAAGCAGAGAGTTACGGTGAGGGGTGAGACCTCCGATTGGCGTGAAGTCACCAGTGGAGTCCCACAGGGCTCTGTACTCGGTCCTATCTTGTTTCTGATATATGTAAATGATCTCCCGGAGGGTATCGATTCATTTCTCTCAATGTTTGCGGACGATGCTAAAATTATGAGAAGGATTAAAACAGAAGAGGACTGTTTGAGGCTTCAAGAAGACCTAGACAAGCTGAAGGAATGGTCGAACAAATGGGTGTTAGAGTTTAACCCAACCAAATGTAATGTAATGAAGATAGGTGTAGGGAGCAGGAGGCCAGATACAAGGTATCATCTGGGAGAGGAAATTCTTCAGGAGTCAGAGAAGGAAAAAGACTTGGGGGTTGATATCACGCCAGACCTGTCTCCTGCAGCACATATCAAGTGGATAACATCAGCGGCATATGCCAGGCTGGCCAACATACGAACGGCATTCAGAAACTTGTGTAAAGAATCATTCAGAACTTTGTATACCACATATGTCAGGCCAATCCTGGAGTATGCAGCCCCAGCATGGAGTCCATATCTAGTCAAGGATAAGATTAAACTGGAAAAGGTTCAAAGGTTTGCCACCAGACTAGTACCCGAGCTGAGAGGTATGAGCTACGAGGAGAGACTACGGGAATTAAACCTCACTTCGCTGGAAGACAGAAGAGTTAGGGGGGACATGATCACCACATTCAAGATTCTGAAGGGGATTGATAGGGTAGATAAAGACAGTCTATTTAACACAAGGGGAACACGCACAAGGGGACACAGGTGGAAACTGAGTGCCCAAATGAGCCACAGAGATATTAGAAAGAACTTTTTTAGTGTCAGAGTGGTTGACAAATGGAATGCATTAGGGGGTGATGTGGTGGAGGCTGACTCCATACACAGTTTCAAGTGTAGATATGACAGAGCCCGATAGGCTCAGGAATCTGTACACCTGTTGATTGACGGTTGAGAGGCGGGACCAAAGAGCCAGAGCTCAACCCCCGCAAACACAACTAGGTGAGTACAACTAGGTGAGTACAAAAGTACAGAGGACTGTCCCACAGAGCATCACACTCCAGCAGCCTTCCACCATGCCCCCTCACAGCGCCAACGGGCCAGATGGGGAGGGTGAAAGTTCAAGCAAGAATGAGAGGAGAGGATGAACCAGCTATTCTTGATCTCATATTTACCCTAAATGAGTCTGATATAAGGGAACTTTGAGAGCTAGGATTTATCTCCTCTAAAAAAGAACCAGAAAACAGAGAGCTGGCATATCGAAAAGGAAGTTATGAGGAGATGAGAAAGTTCCTAAGGGATATACCATGGGACACAGAACTCAGAACAAAATCCGTATAGGACAGGATGTCACCAAAAAGTGTCAGGAGACAGTAAGCAGGTTTATCCCAGACCGAAAGAAAAAAACCAAGAAGCAAGAGAAGAATCCATGGTTTCATAGGGAATGTATGGAAGCAAAGGAACTGAACATAAGGGCGTGCAGGAATTTCCAAAATAACAAAACACCTGAAAGCAGAGAGAGATACCAGAGAACCAGGAACGAGTATGTCAGTGTGAGAAGAGAAGCAGAGAAAAAGTATGAAAATGATATTTGTAATAAAGCCAAGATCGAACCAAAGCTACTCCACAGTCACATCAGAAGGAAAACAACAGTGAAGGAACAAGTGATGAAACTTAGAATGGATGAGGACAGGTAAACAGCGAATGATAGAGAGGTGTGTGAAGAACTCAACAAGAGGTTCCAGCAGGGCTTCACAATAGAACGAGGTGAGATCACTGTGCTAGGAGAGGTGGCAGTAAACCAGGCAGCCTTGGAAGGGGTTCGAATTTACAAGACATAAGGTCAAGAGGCATCTGTTGGATCTGGACATGAGAAAGGCTGCTGGCCCAAATGGAATCTCACCATGGGTATTGAAAGAGAGTGCACAAGCACTTTGCTTGCCACTCTCCAGAACCCCAGAACCCCATCAAGCAGGTATCAAGCAGGGGCCATAGGTACCATCAGAGAACACTGTATAAACATCAGAGGTCTGCGGTTGTTCAGCATCCTCCCAGCGACTATAAGAAATATAGCCGAAACAACTGTGGACATCTTCAAGAGAAAACTCAACTGTTTTCTAAAAAAAAGTACCGGACCAACCGGGCTGTGGTGAGTATGTGGGCCTGTGAGCCCCCTCCAAGAAATAGTCTGGTGGACCAAACTCTTACAAGTCAAGCCTGGCCTTAGGGAGTGAAAGAACTCCCAGAGCCCCATCAAGCAGCTATCTCCATAGTGTTTAGTAGGTCACTGGAGACGGCAGACCTACCAGAAATATGGAAGACGGCTAATGTAATCCCAATATACAAAAAGGGTGACAGACAAGAGGCACTGCACTACAAGCCAGTGTCCTTAACTTGTATACCATGCAAGGCGATAGAGAAGATCGTGAGAAAAAACCAAGTAACACATCTGGAGAGAAGGGACTTCATGACAACCCACCAACATGAGTTCAGGGAGGATAAATCTTGCCTTACAGGCTTAATAAAATTCTATGATCAGGTGACAAAGATTAATTAAAAAAGAGAAGGATGGGCAGACTGCATTTTCTTGGACTGTCGGAAAGCTTTGACACAGTACCCCATAAGAGGCTGATGCATAAGCAGGAGAAACAGGCAGGAGTAACTGTAGGGTGCTTCAGTGGATAAGAGAGTACCTAAGCAATATGAAGCAGAGAGTTACAGTGAGAGGTGAGACCTCAGATTGGCGTGAAGTCACCAGTGGGGTCCCACAGGGCTCTGTACTCAGACCAATCCTGTTTCTGATATACGTAAATGATCTCCCAGAGGGTAATCTCTCTAGGAAGGAGATTAGGCCTGCTCCATCATCACCTATTCTTCCACACCATGTCTACATATTCAAGAATTACAACAACAACAACAACTAGTGCTCATGCGTCTAGACAGTGTACCACCAGTCTACCTTCCCCAGGGCCCGTCAGCCCCTCGCACCTGGCGACAGCTCCTGGATCACGCACCCAGGCAGGAACAAGCGCACCGTAAGTTTGTCTGAGTCGGCTCCCAGTTATCGCTACACCAGCGCCACCTGGACGGCCATGTTTCCATATAAATAGAAGCCAGCCAACCACCACGATTCAGAATACTCCTCAGTGCTCTCTCTGCTGGACCTGTCCTCACACTACCTTGTGTGGGTAATAGATTTACGCAGCCTGGAAATACAGTATTCCTGCACCATTTTATTGATTGTACTTTAAGGTAATGTTAAATTGCTTGTTTGATTGTTTTTGTTCATTTTGCACATTGTAATATTGTCAAGTCTGGAAGAAACTATTTTTATTTGTTGTTAAGTCATTTTTTCCATAGTAAAGTAGTTAAATTTTCGTCCTTTATGTTTTATCCTGCAGTTGCTTCACTGTGAAGACGTCAGCAAGCAGTCTACTTTATTTTTACTTTTTCTGTTTAATGTGACAGGCATTCCATCGGCCCTAATAGCGACTGCACTAACACCGTTCTTTTTTCACATCACAGTATAGACTCATTCCTCTCAATGTTTGGTGACGATGCCACAATTATGAGAAGGATTAAGACAGCTTGACGCTTCAAGAAGACCTGGTCAAGCTGCAGGAATGGTCGAACAAGTGGTTGTTAGAGTATAACCCAAGCAAATGTAATGTACTGAAGATAGGGGTAGGGAGCAGGAGACCAGATACTAGATATCATTTGGGGGATGAAATACTTCAAGAGTCAAAGAGAGAGAAAGACCTGGGGGTTGATATCACGCCAGACCTGTCCCCTGAAGCTCATATCAAGAGGATAACATCAGCGGGATATGCTCAGTTTGCCAACAAAAGAACGACCTTTAGAAACTTGTGTAAGGAATCATACAGAACTTTGTATATCACATATGTCAGACCAATCCTGGAGTATGCGGCTCCAGCATGGAGTCCATATCTAGTCAAGCATAAGACTGAACTGGAAACCGTTCAAAGTTTGTCACCAGATTAGTACACGAACTGAGGGGTATGAGTTACGAGGAGGGACTCCGGGAATTAAACCTCACGTCACTGGGAGACAGAAGAGTTAGTGTGGACATGATCACCACATACAAGATTCTCAGAAAAATTGATAGGGTAGATAAAGACAGATTATTTAACACCAGGGACTGTTACGGTGCCCTCTCCTATTTCTTCCGTTTGCCGGCTTAAAGAGTCATATCAGCTCTCCCTACTGATTCTCTGAGGTTCAGGGAGTCCAATGATATATGTGGCGACCAGACCGGCTGCCAGTTAAGGGAAGGAAGTATATTATAAGTTGTAAATAAAGAAAAATTGGCGCCCTGTTATAAAATGAAACAGTATCCCCTACGGCAGATATGACCTTTTGGAAGGGACACTATGTCGATCGCGGATTGGCCGACGTAGGTCGCGGGCGACAAATCAGGGCCCGCCATGACGTCACCGAGTGCCCCGGGCGGCGCCAACGTCAGAGTTGTACTGACCGTGGAAGCGACAGGACGCGCCTCGGTCTGCTCTCAAGGATTGGAGGCTCTGCAAGCCTTGTTCAGTGGATTGAGCTGGCCTTCGCAGCCCATCACAGTTATTGGAGACCCTGCGCTTCTGGGAAGCCAAAAGAGGAACCAAGTTCAGTGAGCAGAGAAGTGCCAAACTTGGAAAATAGTCGGCGACGACGCTGGGCGGCGCCGCTGGCTGGACGTTGAGGTCTGGAAGGTGGGCGATCAAGCCTAGCTGTGACTGGGGTCACATCCACTGAGAATCTTGGAAGGACGACACCGTGCCTAGGACAAGGAGCGACGCCCTGTGGGAGAGGCGAGTGTGGGGAAAAATAGTGATTAGCTCAGCGCCCATCGATGAACCAGGATTGGGGCAGCTGAATCTCAGGGATTGGAACGGCGACGACGCGAAGGCTTCACGACACCTGAGGGTCTGTGGAACGTCCTGGATCGTCGAGGATCGACCCAAGGAAGCGTGGGAACCTCACACCATCGAGGGACAGGCGTCGTGAGCCAGGAGTGTAAGGTAGATCATTTTTCCCTCCCATTACCCCTTGTATGAGTAGGCTAGTTAGGCCACAATATTTACTTGTGTATGTGGCAGCAAGACTTTATTACTTTAATAATAGAATAGGCTGCAAAGCAGCTTGTGTTCAGGACTGTCAGAGAGGACAGTGTGTATGGATGGCAGGACAGTGAAGAAGAGGTGCCGACGTGGTGAAGAGGCCCTCCTGTGAGAGTGTGAGACTCCGGTCTTCCTGCCCATTTGAAGGAGTGTTGGAGGTCGTGGAAGAAGAGGCTGACGATCTCCAGACTCATTATCCATATTCCATATTCATGTATTACTTGTGATTGTGTGTGTGTGTGTTCATGTAATTTGCATCAGTAAATCCACACATTTTATTACTGTGTTTGAGTGTGCCTCCATTTGTGATATTTCTCTATGAGCATACATTTCTGGCTACAAACAATATATGATACACCCACTGAACTGCATTGCTGGGGTGCAGATATAATAAGCCAGCTGGCGACCTTGCTAAGAGGAAGATAGAGAAGACAGGCGGGAAAGGAGTTCCTGCAACCTTTTTTTTTGTCTGGCAGGCAAGGCTCAGGGAGGTTATGGTTATAAGGTAAGCCTGAGTCTTCCTTCACTCCCCCACGGGTCTAGGCCGGAACTGTTAACAGCAGTTTCCCCGTGTTTGACTGAAGGGCTTCCAGGGTGAATCAGTGGCACCCCTTTGTGGTGGAAGCAAAGACCTGCGGAGGTGGGCATTGTTGGTCTTATCTTGTGTGACCAAGGAGACTCCGGTGAATCCCGGGAGTCGGAGGGGCTGAGTATTTGGGCCTTTTGAGCCCCTAGCAGTTAAGTGTTAGCAGAGCCCCGGACCGCCCACCCCCACGTGACAGGACACACACTAGGGGACACAGGTGGAAACCTGAATGCCCAAATGAGCCATAGACATTATAAAGATTTTTTTTCAATGTCAGAGAAGTAGACAAATGGAATACATTGGGAAGTGATGTAGTGGAGGCAGACTCCATACACAGTTTCAAGTGTAGATATGATAGAGCCCAATAGGCTCAGGAACCTGTACACCAGTTGATTGACAGTTGAGAGGCGGGACCGAAGAGCCAGAGCTCAACCCACGCAAGCACAACTTGGTAACTAGTGTTATGACCCCAGGTAGCCTGATGAACGAGTGTACCTGTAAGAGTTATTCCGCCTACCGGACCTGATTGAGAGGTCAGAGGAAGTATAGATATATGAATATATACTAAATACATGATAAATGTCAGTGAATAGTTTAAAAACATGAGCAGAATATGAACGTGTAAATAAATGACATGACGTGAGATGTCGATACTTTGCTGACATGATGTGAAGCTCGTGAGACATCTTAACCTTACCTGAGCAACAAAAGTCTTGAGAGAGGGTCGCGCTTTGCTAAGCTCCTGGCAAAGGAGGAACCCCTAGTTGTGGCTCCTTTAAGAGGAGGGAACCGGGCAGGCACTTATTTCTAAAGCCTGTGGGAAGACTTAGTGTACTCAAGTCAAGAGCAGAAGAGCTGAGAGGCAGTCTTAAAGAGACCTGGGGCCGGATTCAGGAAGGTACTTATGGTGGTTTTTCTTCTTAGCTACGAATGTTTTCCTTCTTAGCGCCTTCGTGGCGGTTACGGCGGTATTCAGGTAGCTACACTAAGTGGAAAAACCTTCGTAAGTTCATTCCGGGATCTAAGTGTGGTTTCGACTACTCGTAGCTTTACGTAAACTGGATATAACTCAATTTTTCTCTAGTACATAACACGGGGATCGATTTTAAGATTTTGGAACATAAACAAAAGATTATAAAAATTGAATATAGTGAAGAGGAGTCCTTCGTGTTAGTTATATATGCATTCTCTGCTTGAAACTTAAAGTAAATATGTCTTTTATGATAGTAGAATTAGTTTTATAATAGCAAGATATTATACCCGTAGTTATTAAGTAAATAAACACTGGTGAACATGAAATATGAGAGAAGGTGATGAGCCCTGCCTGATGGGATCATTTACTATCACCAAATGCCCCTGTTCACCTAGTAGTAAGGGTGTACCTTAGCTATACATACCCATTTCTAATTTATTTAGTTTGGTTTTATTTTGAAATTAAATCTGGGTGAGACATAAAATAAAAATATGCTGCACAAATGATGTTAGGTAAGGAGAAGGGTAAAAATGTCAAAAACTTTATTCATTGAATACTTAAAGCTATAATTATGACTATAGAGACTATTAAAAAAGAGAGAGGGAAGTAGGGGTCCAAGACCTCTTCCTGTTATACAATTTGGGTGTGGAACAAGTAATTATCAAAAGAAGGCACCATGCCGGGAAGGCTATGTAGCAGTAAGGCAGTGAGGTGAGGCAGCTACTTGTTTGAGAAATGTTTATTTTATTTACCTTATAAGCTGAGGCAACTTATTTTATTTGAGGAATACTCAGCTGATTCCTCTACATTTAGCATGGAACAAATTTGTCTCCAAGACTTCTTCCTGTTACACAATTTGGCTGTGTGTAACCAAACTAGAAGTGCTCTACAAATCAAGGGACCCAGAATGTGGAATGACCTCCCGATTCATGTCAAAGGCTGTACCTCTCTCAACCAGTTTAAGAGTTAACCAAGTACTGCCTAATTAACTCCATGTAACCTAACTTACCTCCTAAATGTCAACTCATGTCTTGCTATTTTTTAAACAACGCTGATCACCAACATGTGCAATTGCTGATTTATGCTATGTTAACCCCCCTTTTTGTATTTTTTATTCCTTCTTTCAACACAATTTATAACTAATCCCGATTACTATTAAGTTTTAGTCTGTGTTTTTCCCCCACACCTTGCCCGAAATGCTATGAGTATTAGTGGCTTTAGGTATTGTATGCACTAGCTCTGTCTATAAATCCAACATTATGTTTGTAAATCAACTGTATGTACTTTTCCTGAATAAAATGTATTTATTATTTATTTTTTAATCAGTATTAAAAGAAGGCACCAAGCTGGGAAAGCTATGTAGCACCATTGTGTGTAACAATAAACCAAATTTTTTTTTTAACAAATAATGCATCTGTATGGTAAAACAAATCCTGTCAGCTGTAAAAATATTGATGCAGTTATTTAAATGAAATATATAATGAAAGAAATATTACTGGTTTATTTTTATCCTATCTTTTTGTACTGTACAGTATATCCAAGGAAGTGAAAAATTGAGGCATAATGCACAATTTAATGAATGATCAGCATGGATTAGCAGTTCAAAAGAAATATGACTATTACGTATCAACATGAGATCTTAATGATCCATGGTTAACATGATTTAATAAGGATAATACAGTACTGTATTTGTAATAATACAAACTATAATTTAAAATCTTTATTACTGATTTTTTTTATTAAGAAGATTAGGTGCTGCTAATCACTGTTCTATATTCCATATAGAATAGGGTAGCAGCAATGTGCTGCTACCCTATTCTATATGGAATATTACACAGTGTAGATAAAAAAAACTAGCTATAAGTTTACCTAATACTCCCATCTCACAGGATGGTTAGACATACTGTACATGGAATCAATTTAGAAAATACCAGCCTCAATACAAAAAACAAATCAACTCTGACTAAACAACTCTTTGCGATTTTCACAAGAGGTAAGCACTGAATCATGGAAACATTATATTATAATTACTCCTACCAGTTTCTACAAGACTCCTCTCAAACAATGTATTTTTAAACATGTTTAGGTATACACAGCAATGTGCTGCTTCCCTATTCTGTATAAAGGACCAGAGTGTAGATCAAAAACCAGCTACAAGCTCATCCAACATCCTCACCTCACAGGATGGCCAGTCATACATGGAATTAGGAGAGAACAAAATACTTAAGGCAAAATACTGTTAGCCTCCACTGGCAAAATCTGGGTGCAGCACAAGAATATCTTCCAATATTCTTGAGTGTATGAAGTAATTACAGAGCTCAAAATACCTCATACCATTTGGTATGAAGTCACTGATAACAGGGCAATCACAGATATAGTGTTGGAGAGTATGTTCTCTCAAGTAGGACTGAAAACAGAAGTTTTTTCCACCAAGAGGGTTATAAGCCCATGGAACCGCCTACCCGCTGAAGCCGTAAATGCCAAATTCCAGCTAAAAAATATCATTAAGACAATTGGCGGGCCCTTTAACAAGCCGCCGGCTTTCTGTCCTCTTCGAGGCCACTAGATAGTTAGTGGCCCTTGGGTAAATTCAGTAAATATATACAATAATTGTCAGCGCATCTTCCGAGCAACAAGGACAGCTACACAGTATCTCTTAGAATTACGTAGGTAAACAACAAATGTAACATATTTGTTTACTACAATGTCGGTGCTGCTGGAGAAGTTGAAAAAACATTGTTTTACTTCGAAGTATACTAATTTTATAAGAAAATTCGACGTAAATAGGAGGCAGTAGAGCTCCGATAAGCCAGCGCTAAATCTTCAATATGAAGAATGTTGCTGCTCTCTGATGGGCCAAACGAAACACAGTAGTGACCTCTATCGGCACGCAGGTGAACCAACAAATTTCTTCCTAAGTGGACGTTATTAAATTGCACCTAAGCATCTTCTTAGGGCACACTTAGGAACCTTCGTAGCAAACCCACTTACGAAGAAATACACAGAGCTTCCTGAATCTAGGTCCTAGTTGGATGTCATAGAGGACGACATCTTGTAGCTGCAGCTGATCGAGTGCCCTCGATCGAGTACAAATTATGCAGTAAGCTAATATTACAGTTGTTGCAGTGGTTGCCTGTGTTTGATCGTGTGCCCAGCGATCATGCCAAGAGTATATGTATAAAGTATATATATTTTATTAAGGCAGTGAGCTAAAATAAGAGAGTAGAGATAGAACATCCTTGGGGGGCCGGAGTGATACGTCCGCCCTCGCCGGAGGTCAAGCACTGACTGAGGGATGCCCCGCCCCCAGCCTTGCGACCAGGGAGGCGGCCTGTGACATGTCTTGACATGGTCCCAAAGTGGACCCTGCCCAGGATGGGGGAGTACCGTCGCGGCGACGCAATAGTGTGGAAAGAGATGTCGGATGGGGGAGTTTTATTTACTTTGAATTCATTTAAGGAAAACGTTTATTATGGCATGCTGATGGATTTGCAGGTTGTTTGTGAGGAAGAACCTGCAACGTTTGTGTGGGAGAACTGCAACGTTTGTGTGGGAGAACTACAACGTTTGTGTGGGAGAACTACAATGTTTGTGTGGGAGAACGGCAATGTTTGTGTGGGAGAACGGCAACGTTTGTGTGGGAGAACGGCAACGTTTGTGTGGGAGAACGGCAACGTTTGTGTGGGAGAACTACAATGTTTGTGTGGGAGAACTGCAACGTTCGTGTGGGAGAACTACAATGTTTGTGTGGGAGAACAGCAACGTTTGTATGGGGGTGCTACAACGTTTGTGTGGTGAAAGTTAGTAAGAGAACTTGGTGCCAGAGGAGTACAAGCTATACTGCAGCGGGAAGTAGGACTTCCAGTGTGAAGTGGAACTTCGTGGGCCTATTGAATCTTCGAGCTGTGTAGGGAGCTACACGTCGTTTGTATGAAGCGTTTGGAGAGAGCTTTACTCACATTTAAGGAGGACTTCATTGTAGCTGATTGTAAGTGCTGCAGGAGTGCCTTACATATTTTGAGGATCCAGACGATGATTGTAATAGGGGATCTCAAGTACTGTTAAAGAGGATCATAAGGACTTTAATATCTAAGGGTGTGCTTGATTGCGTTTTGGGCGTGAAAGGCGCAGTGTAAGGTGAGAGATTAATGCTTTTTGTAGAGTAGGAAGTATATGAATCTTATACGTGTTATGTATTGCAGCCTAAAGCGGTGAAGGAAGCAGAAGGCTGCGGACTGAGGTACATGCAGCAGCTTGGTACAGTTATAGGTTGGAGACATAAGGTGACATCAGTGTTATCAGTTGGTAGTAGCCTAAGAGGTGATTGTAATGTTTTATAAACATTTCACGTATGTGTATGTTTTTGTATTAAGTATTAATGTGTGTTAGCTGGGTTTTGCTCCTGTCCTGGTGAGGCTTCCTGGCTAGAGAGAGAGACACGGCTATAACTTGGGTGATAATGGACTCTAACCAACTAAGAGGGATTGAGAGATCATCCCAAAATATGGAGAGTGCGGGGAGACACGGTGGCTCAAGAGCGGGTGTGTACACATGGCAACTAGTCAGTGCGAGCGGTACCCCTGAACAGTGGTGACGCTGAACACCCTCTCACAGACCCAGATGCCTACCAGGGTGATCTAAATAATTGCAAGCACTCCAGTGATCATTTCTGGTCGACCGACGGTAGCAGGAGTGTGACTGCCGAGGCCTGACGCGAGGTAGCAGCCTGACGCGAGGTAGCAGCCTGACGCGAGGTAGCAGCCTGACGCAAGGTAGCAGCCTGACGCGAGGTAGCAGCCTGACGCGAGGTAGTAGCCTGACGCGAGGTAGCAGCCTGACGCGAGGTAGCAGCCTGACGCGAGGTAGCAGCCTGACGCGAGGTAGTAGCCTGACGCGAGGTAGCAGCCTGACGCGAGGTAGCAGCCTGACGCGAGGTAGCAGCCTGACGCGAGGTAGTAGCCTGACGCGAGGTAGCAGCCTGACGCGAGGTAGCAGCCTGACGCGAGGTAGCAGCCTGACGCGAGGTAGCAGCCTGACGCGAGGTAGCAGCCTGACGCGAGGTAGCAGCCTGACGCGAGGTAGTAGCCTGACGCGAGGTAGCAGCCTGACGCGAGGTAGCAGCCTGACGCGAGGTAGCAGCCTGACGCGAGGTAGCAGCCTGACGCGAGGTAGCAGCCTGACGCGAGGTAGTAGCCTGACGCGAGGTAGCAGCCTGACGCGAGGTAGCAGCCTGACGCGAGGTAGCAGCCTGACGCGAGGTAGCAGCCTGACGCGAGGTAGCAGCCTGACGCGAGGTAACAGCCAGCCACAAGATAGGAATTTGATGCAAGGTAACAGCTTGACGCAACGTAACAGCTTGACGGAACGTAGCAACTTGACGCAAGGTAGGAGTTTGACGCAAGGTACCAGGAGAGAACAACATACCAGACGGACACAAGGTACCAGGATATTTAGTATGAGCAACGTTCCAAACATTTAAGATAAGAGACATATACACGAGATAAGGAAGAGACCATTTGGAAGAGGGAGAGAGGAAGAGGAGTGGAGAGGAGATACGACAGGGAAGAGAGAGAGAGAGAGGCAATGAGAGAGGGATAACAGGTAAAAAAAGCGAGGGAGTTCACAAGAATATGTGGGAAAGGTAATGGAATATAGCAAGAAAGGATTAAATAGAGATGGAACGTGAATTGGAATTAAAATTGAATCGTGAAATGGATCGGACTGGTGAAGGGTATAGATAACAGGAAAGTGAGTGGAGACTGGACAAGAATGTGGAATACTGGCGACGGAGGGAGAGAGAGCGAGGGAGAGTGAAAGAAAGATTGGGGCAAGACAGTGCAGAGAAAATGAGAGTTAGTTTGAATGGTGAAAGACGTTAAATAGCCCCAACCATTTGGACTGGGCGTTCAAGCAGGGTCGGCGTTCATTCTCCGACCGTCCAAGTGGTTGGGCACCATTCCTTCAATCCCCATCCCATCCCAAGTCCTTATCCTGATCCCTTCCAAGTGCTATATAGCCGTAATGGCTTGGCACTTTCCCCCCTCCTCCTGATAGTTCCTTTCCCTTCCTCCTCGGGAGTCCTTTCGGACTGGTTGTATTCCTGGGCAGGGTGGTTACCCGGACTCCGAACTGCTCACCCAGCAGAAATTGGGCACCTGGTTGTTAACAGACTTCCGTAGTCGTGCCCCAGAAGGAAATTAGTAGGATAAGGCTTACCATGAGCTGTGGGAAGGGAAAGCTTTCAGACTACTAACAGGAGTCAGTAGCAGTCTACTCCTGTGAACACCTGTGTAACCAACACCCATGTAACCAACATCTGTGTAAAGAACCACAAGTGTAAACAAACACTCACGTAAACCAAACACACCCGTAAAGAAAATCAACAGTACTTACGACACTGTTGCTCGTCGGAGTTGTCGTGACAGTCGTCGACGAAGTTACAGACAGCGTAGGAGGGGACACACAGGCCGTTGGTGCATTTGTAGTGGGAGGCTGGACACACCCACGTCTCTGTCGGGACACATAGCTCACATTAGCCCCACACTGTGTCGTGGCAGAGACGCACCCACGTCTCTGTCGGGACACATAGCTCACATTAGCCCCACACTGTGTCGTGACAGAGACGCACCCACGTCTCTGTCTAGACACATAGCGCACATTAGCCCCACACTGTGTCGTGGCAGAGACGCACCCACGTCTCTGTCTAGACACATAGCGCACATTAGCTCCACACTGTGTCGTGGCAGAGACACACCCACGTCTCTGTCTAGACACATAGCGCACATTAGCCTCACACTGTGTCGTGGCAGAGACGCACCCACGTCTCTGTCGGGACACATAGCGCACATTAGCCCCACACTGTGTCGTGGCAGAGACACACCCACGTCTCTGTCGGGACACATAGCGCACATTAGCCCCACACTGTGTCGTGGCAGAGATGCACCCACGTCTCTGTCGGGACACATAGCGCACATTAGCCCCACACTGTGTCGTGACAGAGACACACCCACGTCTCTGTCGGGACACATAGCGCACATTTGCCCCACACTGTGTCGTGGCAGAGACACACCCACGTCTCTGACGGGACACATAGCGCACATTAGCCCCACACTGTGTCGTGACAGAGACGCACCCACGTCTCTGACGGGACACATAGCGCACATTAGCTCCTCACTGTGTCGTGGCAGAGACGCACCCACGTCACCACCCACCAATACTAACCTGAGTCTGTGTTGTGGGGAACCGACTGTGAGATTTATATTTATTTCATTTATATTAATTTATATATTGTTCATATTTACGTTAATTTATATATTTCGATAGCAATTTGTATGATGTTTAGCGGACTGGGTTTATATTAAATTTATATATATGCAGTCAATCAAACTACAGTATTAAACTTCATATATAAATAAATAAATTAGGAGGTCTTATCTTATTGTATGGCAGCCTTAGTCCACCAGGTATATACAAGGATGATGACACGAAATATTCCTCTCGGTTAAGGTTAGTATCCACACCCATGTACTGGTGTACCAAGTAACTGTACTACTTCCTCTTCTATTTCCTGTCAAAGGGTACTAGCTGTTAAGCCGGAATCCTATATATATGACAACTATATCAGAGGAAACATTTGTATATTATATTGTTTATAAGATAAGGACCAAGGAATAATTATCTGCATTGAGTCGTTGCCTCATGTCCTAACCGGAATTCTCCTATCTACCTAACAATACTGGCCAGGAATGATTTAGATAAGATTTCGGAAAGACACTTCCCTTGTTTAGATGATGACTGTTTGTTGATGATGGAAGAAGCACTTATTTACTCTCCATAACACTTCGTCTAAGGGAGAATTACAGAAGCTGAACTCGCTCCAGTGACTCTGATCTTAACAATGGCTGACCTCTCTCCCACTGATGCCAGGCTCCTTTGTCCAGATGTCAGTAATTGGTAGAAAGGTCACATTTACTCTATTTTGGTACTGATAATTAAGTTAATTCAAATGAGATGTTTTTATGATGTTAACAGTCCAAAGACTGCTGTATTAAGAATAATTCCCAACAGAATAGCTGGCAAATTTAATAGCGATGTGGCAATGATAACCCGTTTTCTATTGACGAAAAATTTCACTACAGGCAATATTTTCTATGGGTTAACTTGTGTATACAACACAGCAGCAATATTATATGCTTATTGTATTTAATATTATTAAATGGTGTCGGGTTTTCCGACATGTATATGAAGGTTAGATTAGCATTTTTAAAAGCACTACAATCACCTTCTTTGGTTGATTGTTTCATAAAACACTGAAGTATATGTTTAACAGATCTCTAACCTTGTCCATGGAGGACAGAAGAAAATGTACATATGTTGGTTATCATTATCAATGTGTAGCCAAGTCTGTTGTAGAGAAAAAACAATAATATACAAAATACTGACGTCCAGGTATCTGTGATACACCCTAAGTAATAGACCTGTTGTGAACGCGGGGTGGTGAACGAGGGGTTGTGAACGAGGGGTTGTGAACGAGGGGTTGTGAACGAGGGGTGGTGAACGAGGGGTTGTGAACGAGGGGTTGTGAACGAGGGGTGGTGAACGAGGGGTTGTGAACGCGGGGTTGTGAACGCGGGGTGGTGAACGAGGGGTTGTGAACGAGGGGTTGTGAACGAGGGGTGGTGAACGAGGGGTTGTGAACGCGGGGTTGTGAACGCGGGGTGGTGAACGAGGGGTTGTGAACGTGGGGTGGTGAACGAGGGGTTGTGAACGAGGGGTGGTGAACGAGGGGTTGTGAACGCGGGGTGGTGAACGCGGGGTGGTGAACGCGGGGTGGTGAACGAGGGGTTGTGAACGAGGGGTTGTGAACGAGGGGTGGTGAACGAGGGGTTGTGAACGCGGGGTGGTGAACGCGGGGTGGTGAACGCGGGGTGGTGAACGAGGGGTTGTGAACGAGGGGTTGTGAACGCGGGGTGGTGAACGCGGGGTGGTGAACGCGGGGTTGTGAACGAGGGGTGGTGAACGAGGGGTTGTGAACGCGGGGTGGTGAACGAGTGGTTGTGAACGCGGGGTGGTGAACGAGGGGTTGTGAACGCGGGGTGGTGAACGAGGGGTTGTGAACGAGGGGTGGTGAACGAGGGGTTGTGAACGCGGGGTGGTGAACGCGGGGTGGTGAACGCGGGGTGGTGAACGAGGGGTTGTGAACGAGGGGTGGTGAACGAGGGGTGGTGAACGAGGGGTTGTGAACGCGGGGTGGTGAACGAGGGGTTGTGAACGCGGGGTTGTGAACGCGGGGTGGTGAACGCGGGGTGGTGAACGCGGGGTTGTGAACGCGGGGTGGTGAACGCGGGGTGGTGAACGAGGGGTTGTGAACGAGGGGTTGTGAACGCGGGGTGGTGAACGAGGGGTTGTGAACGCGGGGTTGTGAACGCGGGGTGGTGAACGAGGGGTTGTGAACGCGGGGTGGTGAACGAGGGGTGGTGAACGCGGGGTTGTGAACGCGGGGTGGTGAACGAGGGGTTGTGAACGCGGGGTGGTGAACGAGGGGTTGTGAACGCGGGGTGGTGAACGAGGGGTTGTGAACGCGGGGTTGTGAACGCGGGGTGGTGAACGAGGGGTTGTGAACGCGGGGTTGTGAACGAGGGGTTGTGAACGAGGGGTTGTGAACGCGGGGTGGTGAACGAGGGGTTGTGAACGCGGGGTGGTGAACGAGGGGTTGTGAACGAGGGGTTGTGAACGAGTGGGTTGGCCGTCTATGATAACACCAGCTACATGTGGCACTAAGTTGCTCTACTTGTTATCATAGAGCTGGAATAACTCTCAGAGCGAGGCTGTTCGCCCGTGCCGCCAATAACGACAGTACTACCATCCATCGTGTGATCAGGCGTACCACCACTGACTCTTCCAGCCAAAACTGTTCGCGTTTTATTTTACTAATTAGCCCAAATATGCTTAACATATTACAACTTAAGTAAAGAGTATATCCATAACTAAATAAGCAACCCCTAGGCCTAATATACTCGACCTTAGGCGCTAATTATAGTACATATAGTATAGGTACTATAACAGGCCTAGATAATTATAGGCTTAGTTGATAGGTTTCTGCGCCCTACGTGGGTCATGGTGAGTTACGTGGGTCATGATGAGTTACGTGGGTCATGATGAGTTATGTGGGTCATGGTGAGTTACTTGGGTCATGATGAGTTACCTGGGTCATGATAAGTTACGTGGGTCATGGTGAGTTACTTGGGTCATGATGAGTTACGTGGGTCATGATAAGTTACGTGGGTCATGGTGAGTTACTTGGGTCATGTTGAGTTACGTGGGTCATGGTGAGTTACGTGGGTCATGATGAGTTACGTGGGTCATGGTGAGTTACGTGGGTCATGGTGAATCACGTGGGTCATGATGAGTTACGTGGGTCATGGTGAGTTACGTGGGTCATGGTGAGTTACGTGGGTTATGATGAGTTACGTGGGTCATGGTGAGTTACGTTGGTCATGGTGAGTTACGTGGGTCTTGGTGAGTTACGTGGGTCATGATGAGTTACGTGGGTCATGATGAGTTACGTGGGTTATGATGAGTTATGCGGGTCATGATGAGTTACGTAGTTCATGATGAGTTACGTAGTTCATGATGAGTTACGTAGTTCATGATGAGTTACGTAGTTCATGATGAGTTACGTAGTTCATGATGAGTTACGTAGTTCATGATGAGTTACGTGGTTCATGATGAGTTACGTGGTTCATGGTGAG
This sequence comes from Procambarus clarkii, assembly GCF_040958095.1. Lineage (NCBI taxonomy): Eukaryota > Metazoa > Arthropoda > Malacostraca > Decapoda > Cambaridae > Procambarus > Procambarus clarkii. Next base: position 15,584,731 of record NC_091157.1, read on the forward strand.
TTACGTGGTTCATGGTGAGTTACATGGGTCGTGATGAGTTACGTAGTTCATGATGAGTTACGTAGTTCATGATGAGTTACGTAGTTCATGATGAGTTACGTGGTTCATGGTGAGTTACATGGGTCATGGTGAGTTACGTAGGTCATGATGAGTTACGTAGGTCATGATGGGTTACGTGGTTCATGATGAAATACGTGGTTCATGGTGAGTTACGTAGTTCATGATGAGTTACATGGGTCATGATGAGTTACGTGGGTTATGATGAGTTATGCGGGTCATGATGAGTTACGTAGTTCATGATGAGTTACGTGGTTCATGATGAGATACGTGGTTCATGGTGAGTTACGAGGGTCATGATGAGTTACGTGGGTCATGATGAGTTACGTGGGTCATGGTGAGTTACGTGGGTCATGATGAGTTACGTAGGTCATGATGAGTTACGTGGGTCATGGTGAGTTACGTGGGTCATGATGAGTTACATGGGTCATGATGAGTTACGTGGGTGATGATGAGTTACATGGGTCATGATGAGTTTCATGGGTCATGGTGAGTTACGTGGGTCATGGTGACTCACAGGAGGACGCTCTCTACAACTTTATAATGGTCCTGGGAGATAATGGCCTCAGAAGCGGTCACAACTTGACAAAGGTTATTGTGATGGATCTAAACATCACACCAGATTGTGGTCTTCCACCCACTCATCACAGCTGTCGTGGTCTTCCACCCACTCATCACAGCTGTCGTGACCTTCCACCCACTCATCACAGCTGTCGTAGTCTTCCACCCACTCATCACAGCTGTCGTGGTCTTCCACCCACTCATCACAGCTGTCGTAGTCTTCCACCCACTCATCACAGCTGTCGTGGTCTTCCACCCACTCATCACAGCTGTCGTAGTCTTCCACCCACTCATCACAGCTGTCGTGGTCTTCCACCCACTCATCACAGCTGTCGTGGTCTTCCACCCACTCATCACAGCTGTCGTAGTCTTCCACCCACTCATCACAGCTGTCGTGGTCTTCCACCCACTCATCACAGCTGTCGTGACCTTCCACCCACTCATCACAGCTGTCGTGGTCTTCCACCCACTCATCACAGCTGTCGTGACCTTCCACCCACTCATCACAGCTGTCGTGGTCTTCCACCCACTCATCACAGCTGTCGTAGTCTTCCACCCACTCATCACAGCTGTCGTGGTCTTCCACCCACTCATCACAGCTGTCGTAGTCTTCCACCCACTCATCACAGCTGTCGTGGTCTTCTACCCACTCATCACAGCTGTCGTGACCTTCCACCCACTCATCACAGCTGTCGTTGACTTCCATCTACCTTTGAAAGAAGTCGGGACTTGCCACCTATTCACCTCATATGAGGTGATCTCCCATGTACTCACGCAAGCTGTCGAGATCTACCATCACTGCTGTGCTGACAACCTGTACTAACCCCAGATGTGGTGACAACCTTTACTAACCCCAGATGTGGTGACAACCTTTACTAACCCCAGATGTGGTGACAACCTTTACTAACCCCAGATGTGGTGACAACCTTTACTAACCCCAGATGTGGTGACAACCTTTACTAACCCCAGATGTGGTGACAACCTTTACTAACCCCAGATGTGGTGATAACCTTTACTAACCCCAGATGTGGTGACAGCCTGTACTAACCCCAGATGTGGTGATAACCTTTACTAACCCCAGATGTGGTGACAACCTTTACTAACCCCAGATGTGGTGATAACCTTTACTAACCCCAGATGTGGTGACAGCCTGTACTAACCCCAGATGTGGTGACAACCTTTACTAACCCCAGATGTGGTGACAGCCTGTACTAACCACAGATGTGGTGACAGCCTGTACTAACCACAGATGTGGTGACAACCTTTACTAACCCCAGATGTGGTGACAACCTTTACTAACCACAGATGTGGTGACCGGTATATACTCACCACAGATGTGGTGACAACCTTTACTAACCCCAGATGTGGTGACCGCCATATACTCACCACAGATGTGGTGACCGCCATATACTCACCACAGTGCTGCTCGTCCTCGCCTCCATCACAGTTGCTCTCGGTGTCACACCTCTTGAGGGCGTCGATGCAGGTGTTCCGACACTGGTACTCATCCGGGAGGCAACCTGTGGGGTGTAGTGATGGTGATGAGTATGGTGCTGGGGTGTAGTGATGGTGATGAGTATGGTGCTGGTGTGTAGTGATGGTGGTGAGTATGGTGCTGGTGTGTAGTGATGGTGATGAGTATGGTGCTGGGGTGTAGTGATGGTGATGAGTATGGTGCTGGGGTGTAGTGATGGTGATGAGTATGGTGCTGGTGTGTAGTGATGGTGATGAGTATGGTGCTGGGGTGTAGTGATGGTGATGAGTATGGTGCTGGGGTGTAGTGATGGTGATGAGTATGGTGCTGGGGTGTAGTAATGGTGATGAGTATGGTGCTGGGGTGTAGTGATGGTGATGAGTATGGTGCTGGGGTGTAGTGATGGTGATGAGTATGGTGCTGGGGTGTAGTGATGGTGATGAGTATGGTGCTGGGGTGTGATGATAGTGAAGAGGATGGTGCTGGGAGTAGTGGAAGCTATGACTTAGACCGGCAGTTTTGCCTTTCCCGTCAGCCGGTCTATGTGATGGGTGTTTTTGGTTACATCGGCGAGGCCCGGTCCCTCGTATAGGCGTCGCTTCACTTCCGTCATAGCCATTGTTCTTTACCTCGGTGAAGCTTTGCTCTCATCATATTCATTTTTAGTTACCTTGCTGATGCTTCGCTTCTGTTATAGTCATTTTTAGTTTCCTTAGTGACGTTTCACTTCCATTATAGTCATTTTTAGTTTCCTAAGTGACGTTTCACTTCCATTATAGTCATTTTTAGTTTCCTTAGTGACGTTTCACTTCCATTATAGTCATCTTTAGTTTCCTTAGTGACGTTTCACTTCCATTATAGTCATTTTTAGTTTCCTTAGTGACGTTTCACTTCCATTATAGTCATTTTTAGTTTCCTTAGTGACGTTTCACTTCCATTATAGTCATTTTTAGTTTCCTTAGTGACGTTTCACTTCCATTATAGTCATTTTTAGTTTCCTTAGTGACGTTTCACTTCCATTATAGACATTTTTAGTTTCCTTAGTGACGTTTCACTTCCATTATAGTCATTTTTAGTTTCCTTAGTGACGTTTCACTTCCATTATAGTCATTTTTAGTTTCCTTAGTGACGTTTCACTTCCATTATAGTCATTTTTAGTTTCCTTAGTGACGTTTCACTTCCATTATAGTCATTTTTAGTTTCCTTAGTGACGTTTCACTTCCATTATAGTCATTTTTAGTTTCCTTAGTGACGTTTCACTTCCATTATAGTCATTTTTAGTTTCCTTAGTGACGTTTCACTTCCATTATAGTCATTTTTAGTTTCCTTAGTGACGTTTCACTTCCATTATAGTCATTTTTAGTTTCCTTAGTGACGTTTCACTTCCATTATAGTCATTTTTAGTTTCCTTAGTGACGTTTCACTTCCATTATAGTCATTTTTTGTTATCTTGATGAAGCTGCCGTCATAGTCGTTCATCTCCAGTCTATATGTTCGTTTTCCATGTTTGCATATTTAATTAATAAGAGATTAAACGACCACCTCCCATCATGCCTAAATATGCTCATCTCCGGATCCCACACAGGTACAGCCGGCCATAATAAGTAATGACGCTATCCGCCAGCCATCCTTCATCTTCCCTCAATATGTCTGTTTTCTGTGATCGCATATTGAACCCCATTTTCATATTTATACCCATTTTCGATATTCACCTAAGGAGAATAATGGGCTGCCTTCCATCATCCCTAATGTACAATGATGTCATCTGCCAGCCATCCTTCATATTCCCCCAATAAATCCGTTTTATGTGATGGCATATTTAATCCCATTTTTCAAGTATATAATGTTAAATCCCATTTTCAATTATTATTTCTGGTTAAAATATCGGATATTGAACATAAAAATGTAATTGCAGAAGGCCTTTTTTTGGGTGACCTTACAGGGCCATCTTGATATTTTCCACCCACGTTGGGGCAATCACTGCCCTGATTAAAACTCCTTTTTCATATCCATTGTATCCACCTCTGCCCTTCAATGGTGTCACCTATATAAACTGCAGAAGATTCTATCAATACCCTATTAATACCCAGTTAATACCCATTCATTCTCTTTCTTCAATAACTATTGAATGGCTTATTTGTTCAAATACTTGTAGTAGACACTATTTTATTTTATAAGAAAAAAGATTGCTCATATCCACAAATTGCCTAATTCCTTGTACGTCTCATTAACACCCGAAAGCATACACCCCACACCACACTGTAACATCAGTTCAGCTGAACCCCATTTTATATATATATATATATATATATATATATATATATATATATATATATATATATATATATATATATATATATATATATATTATTAAATATGACCGAAAAAGTAAGATTAATACTTCTAACACGAATTTTCTCAATATTTCCTATGTTTCTTTTCACTGTTGATGGTAATTGAAAAACCAATTCTCCAAAATTCATTTTTATATCTAGTCTGACGCGACACTTGAACGCGTTTCATAATAACTTATTACATTTTCAAAGACTTTTAGTTTACATACACACACACAACTATAACCTGCAAACACTAAACAGAGTTCTACTATGCTATCATTTAAACAGCTTTAACTGTCAGGATAACACTCTGTCCGCTATCATCCTGATTGTTTCATCCACAGGTACGTTGGTAAGCAGTGATTCTACGTCCAACGAGGCTCTTATCCCTGCCGCCTGTGTTCCCCCGCAGTAAGTCAACAAATTCCTTTGGAGACTTCAGGCTGAAGGTGCAAGGGACATAAGGGGCCAGCAAGCCGTTGAGTCGCTTTGCCAGTCTGTGCGTGGGTGTGGGTATCTGGCTAATGATTGGCCGAAGTGGGTTTCCAGGCTTGTGTGTCTTGACATTTCCATACGCATATCCAGGTTTGTATTCCCCAATAATCTTTGGCAGGTGGAGTCCGGATTTCTTGGCGTTCAGTTTCGATCAATCTGTTAACCTTTGCTTTTAATTCGGCTGTAGTGTCCTTCGTTATCCTTTGGAATTTAGTTTGGTCAGACAATATGAGGTTCGTTTTCGCCAGATATTCGTCTTTTTTAAGAATGACGTATATTGGCGACTTGTCACCTATCCTGACAACTATCTCCTTGTTCTCACGAAGGCTCATAGCTGCCGCTTTGAGCTCAGGGGACAGTATGATGCTTCTGTAGTTGCCTCGAATCTTTCCTCCTTCTGCAATAAGTTCTGCTTGTAAGGTGTCTTTGGTGGTGACCTTCTTTTGTGCCTCGAGGTCGAATATGTCGTCCAACAGGATCTCCAACTCCACTTTCCGGGCCATCTCACTTGGTCTGGACATAACGTGACAGTTTATACCCAGATTTAGGAGAGTGACTTGGTCCTCAGTGAGGTTGATTGCAGGTTGAATATATATATATATATATATATATATATATATATATATATATATATATATATATATATATATATATATATATATATATATATATATATATATATATATATATAACTGAAAACTCACACCCCAGAAGTGACTCGAACCCATACTCCCACAACTGGTATGTACAGGGACGCCTTAATCCGCTTGACCATCACGACCGGACATAAGGAAGTGATAGCCGAGGCTATATGAACCACTTCCCCGCCGGCACTCGGATGGTAATCTTGGGCATAGCATTTTATCAAATCACCTCATTCTTTGGGGCACACGTGAGGAACACAAATGCAAACAAGCCTGAATGGTCCCCAGGACTATATACAACTGAAAACTCACACCCCAGAAGTGACTCGAACCCATACTCCCACAACTGGTATGTACAGGGACGCCTTAATCCGCTTGACCATCACGACCGGACATAAGGAAGTGATAGCCGAGGCTATATGAACCACTTCCCCGCCGGCACTCGGATGGTAATCTTGGGCATAGCATTTTATCAAATCACCTCATTCTTTGGGGCACACGTGAGGAACACAAATGCAAACAAGCCTGAATGGTCCCCAGGACTATATACAACTGAAAACTCACACCCCAGAAGTGACTCGAACCCATACTCCCACAACTGGTATGTACAGGGACGACTTAATCCGCTTGACCATCACGACCGGACATAAGGAAGTGATAGCCGAGGCTATATGAACCACTTCCCCGCCGGCACTCGGATGGTAATCTTGGGCATAGCATTTTATCAAATCACCTCATTCTTTGGGGCACACGTGAGGAACACAAATGCAAACAAGCCTGAATGGTCCCCAGGACTATATACAACTGAAAACTCACACCCCAGAAGTGACTCGAACCCATACTCCCACAACTGGTGGGAGTATGTACATACCAGTTGTGGGAGTATGGGTTCGAGTCACTTCTGGGGTGTGAGTTTTCAGTTGTATATAGTCCTGGGGACCATTCAGGCTTGTTTGCATTTGTGTTCCTCACGTGTGCCCCAAAGAATGAGGTGATTTGATAAAATGCTATGCCCAAGATTACCATCCGAGTGCCGGCGGGGAAGTGGTTCATATAGCCTCGGCTATCACTTCCTTATGTCCGGTCGTGATGGTCAAGCGGATTAAGGCGTCCCTGTACATACCAGTTGTGGGAGTATGGGTTCGAGTCACTTCTGGGGTGTGAGTTTTCAGTTGTATATAGTCCTGGGGACCATTCAGGCTTGTTTGCATTTGTGTTCCTCACGTGTGCCCCAAAGAATGAGGTGATTTGATAAAATGCTATGCCCAAGATTACCATCCGAGTGCCGGCGGGGAAGTGGTTCATATAGCCTCGGCTATCACTTCCTTATGTCCGGTCGTGATGGTCAAGCGGATTAAGGCGTCCCTGTACATACCAGTTGTGGGAGTATGGGTTCGAGTCACTTCTGGGGTGTGAGTTTTCAGTCATATATATATATATATATATATATATATATATATATATATATATATATATATATATATATATATATATATATATATATATAATATATATATATATATTATATATATATATATATAATATATATATATATATATTAGTTTATTTTGGAAGCAGTTTCCTGTATATATACATTATTAAATATGACCAAAAAAGTAAGATTAATAATTCTAACACGAATTTTCTCTTTGTTTCTTATATTTCTTTTCACTGTTGATGGTAACTGAAAAATCAATTCTCCAAAATTCATTTTTGTTTCTAGTCTGACGCGACACTTGAACACGTTTTCTAAAACTTATTACATTTTCAAAGACTTGTCTAGAAGTGGGTAGAATTCTACCCACTTCAAGACTCCGCACCAATATAGAAGCATCAAGAAATATGGGCCAATAGGAACTTTGCAGTTACTTCCATTCTTCCTTTTAACTTACAATATATTATACCCATTGTTTCGTGTTCTGTCTTGTGTTGAAAGTTTGTTTTCACCTCATTCAAAACTGTTGTAACATATCACCTCACCCAAATGCAGGTATAAAATCGAAGCTGATTGAACTCTGTTCAGTTATAGTTGTGTGTGTGTAAACTAAAGTGTTTGAAAATGTAATAAGTTTTACGAAACGTGTTCAAGTGTCGCGTCAGACTAGAAATAAAAATGAATTTTGGAGAATTGATTTTTCAGTTACCATCAACAATGAAAAGAAAGATAGGAAACATAGAGAAAATTCGTGTTAGAATTATTAATCTTACTTTTTCGGTCATATTTAATAATATATATATATATATATATATATATATATATATATATATATATATATATATATATATATATATATATATATATATATATATATATATATATATATATATATATATATATATGTGTGTGTGTGTATATCACGAAAATAAACACGTGATTAAGAATGTGACAATGTCAGACCAGGGAGGAAAATGAAACAGGAATTTCCTTAAGTACTTTCGTATATTAAATACATCTTCAGAAGGAATCAATATATATTCCTTCTGAAGATGTATTTAATATACGAAAGTACTTAAGGAAATTCCTGTTTCATTTTCCACCGTGGTCTGACATTGTCATATATATATATATATATATATATATATATATATATATATATATATATATATATATATATATATATATATATATATATATATATATATATATATATATATATATTTATATATATATATATATAAATGGATATGTTCATTTGTGTATAACCGCTAATCTCGGAAAGTTCTTCACCGATTGCTTTGAAATTTTCATACAACGTTCCAATCGCATCCGAGCAGGTTTTCATATACATACTCTATACATGTCACGTCTGTGACGGTAAATAAAAACATGCTTTTTAGTTTTTCATGTGAGGGAAATCTTCGAAAGCTCTTTACCGATTGCTTTGAAATCTTGACACAACGTTGCATTGGAATAGGCGCGTCTTTTTATATATCTACTATATACATACCTCACCTGTGACAGGAAAAAACATGTTTGTTTTTTTAAAAACAGCGCCATCTGTTGGACATAAGAGCAACACACGCTGTAATCTCCGAAAGTTCTTCACCAATTGCATTGAAATTTTGACAACGTTGCATTCGAATAGACGCCTCTTTTTATATACCTCTATATTGATGCCACTCCTGTGACAGGTAAAAACATGCGTTTTTGAAAAACAGTGCTACCTGTTGCACATAATAGCAACATGCATGCTATGCTAAATGTGTCACGAATTATATTTCAAAGTTTCCGATTGCATTGATATATTCTTTTTTGATAGATTTCGATTTATTTTATTTTTTATTTAAATATTTTGTCTGACATTGTGTTAGAATTGTGCTGTGTTGTTTACCATACCGTTCATTTCGTAAGTATATGTATAGATGCCACACCTGTGACAGGTAAAACTATGCTTTTCTTCAAAAACAACACCATCTGTTGCATGTAAGAGCAACACACATGCTATACTAAATATGTTACAATTCCATTTCAATGTTTCTGATTGCATTGATAAATTGAATTTTCATAGATTTTGATTTATTTTCATTTTCATTTAATTATTTTGTGTGAATTGCATTGGAATTGAGCGGTGTTGTTTACCATACTGTTCATTTCTTGAGTATAGTTTATTTTTTTTATTTTTTTCATATTTTCATTCCATTTTTTAACTGTATATCTTATATTTCAGTGATGGGAACATCAGATCACTTGATGTTCCCAATTTTCTGATGGGAACATCACACCATTTGGGAAGGCATCGGAAGAGGGAGTGGGGAATGGTGGGGATGACGAAATGGTGGAAGTGAGAGATGGTGGGGAAAACGAGTGAACAAAGGAGGGGGTATTGGTGGGGGAAGAACGAGGGAACGGGAGAGTTTGGGATGGTGCGGGTGAGGGGATGGGGGAATGGAGAATGGTGGGGAGGAGAAAGGGACAGGGGAGTGGGGCATGGTGGGTAGGAAGAGGGGGATGGTGGAGTGGGGAAGGGTGGGGAGGACGAGGCGATGGTGGAGTGGGGAATGGTTGGGTGGCCAAGGAGATGGGTGAGGGAGGATTGGTGGGGAGGACAGGGGGGACTGGGAAGGTTGCTGAGCCACAGCAATGCGTGGCCGGGTACTGCTTGTGTGTGTGAGTGTGTGTGTGTGTGTATATTTGTATATTTTGGTAGCAGTCTTTCCTGTAGACATATATTATTAAATATGACCGAAAAAGTAAGATTAATAGTTCTAATACGAATTTTCTCGATATTTCTTGTGGTTCTTTTCACTGTCGATGGTAATTGAAAAATCAGTTCTCCAAAATTCATTTTTATTTCTAGTCTGACGCGACACTTGAACGCGTTTCGTAATAACTTATTACATTTTCCAAGACTTTAGTTTACACACACACAACTATAGCCTGCAAACACTAAAACAGATTTCTTACTATGCTATAATTCAAACGGCTTTTCATTTTATATACCTGCATTTGGGTGAGGTGGTATGTTACAGCAGTTTTGGATGAGGTGAAAACAAATTTTCAACACAAGATAGAACACGAAATATTGGGTAATATTGGATAAAGTTAGAGGGGAAGAATGGAAGTAAATGCAAAGGGCCTATTGGCCCATATATCTTGATGCTTCTATATTGGTGCGGAGTCTTGAAGTGGGTAGAATATAGTTGTGCATTAATTGGCTGTTGATTGCTGGTGTTGACTTCTTAATGTGTAGTGCCTCGCAGATATCAAGCCGCCTGCTATCGCTGTATCTATCGATGATTTCCGTGTTTTTTTTTATGACTTCTCTGGTGATGGTCTGGTTGTGGGAAGAGATTATATGTTCCTTAATGGAGCCCTAAGAGATGTTGTTGTCTTGCCTTTATACTGAGTTCTTTGAGGCTTACAGTCCCCATGTGGGCATTTGAAGGCATAGAAGGTATATAAAACGAAAAGCCGTTTGAATTATAGCATAGTAAGAAATCTGTTTTAGTTTTTGCAGGTTATAGTTGTGTGTGTGTAAACTAAAGTCTTAGAAAATGTAATACGTTATTACGAAACGCGTTCAAGTGTCGCGTCAGACTAAAAATGAAAATGAAATTTGGAGAACTGATTTTTCAATTACCATCGACAGTGAAAAGAACCATAAGAAATATTGAGAAAATTCGTGTTAGAATTATTAATCTTACTTTTTCGGTCATATTCAATAATATATATATATATATATATATATATATATATATATATATATATATATATATATATATATATATATATATATATATATGTATATATATATATATATATATATATATATATATATATATATATGTCGTACCTAGTAGCCAGAACTCACTTCTCAGCCTACTATTCAAGGCCCGATTTGCCTAATAAGCCAAGTTTTCCTGAAGTAATATATTTACTATAATTTTTTTCTTATGAAATGATAAAGCTACCCTTTTCACTATGTATGAGGTCAATTTTTTTTTATTGGAGTTAAAATTAACGTAGATATATGACCGAACCTAACCAACCCTACCTAACCTAACCTAACCTATATATATAGGTAAGGTTAGGTTAGGTAGCCAAAAAAAGCTAGGTTAGGTTAGGTTAGGTAGGTTAGGTAGACGAAAAAACATTAATTCATGAAAACTTGGCTTATTAGGCAAATCGGGCCTTGCATAGTAGGCTGAGAAGTGAGTTCTGGCTACTAGGTACGACATATATATATATATATATATATATATATATATATATATATATATATATATATATATATAAAATATAGTATATATATACATATATAGGGGGGTACCACCACTGGTGCAATATATATATATATATATATATATATATATATATATATATATATATATATATATATATATATATATATATGCAAACAAGCCTGAATGGTCCCCAGGACTATATATATATAGGACTATATATATATATATATATATATATATATATATATATATATATATATATATATATATATATATATAAATATATATATATATATATATATATATGTCGTACCTAATAGCCAGAACTCACTTCTCAGCCTACTATGCAAGGCCCGATTTGCCTATTAAGCCCAGTTTTACTGAATTAATATATTTTCTCTAATTTTTTTCTTATGAAATGATAAAGCTACCCATTTCATTATGTATGAGGTCAAATTTTTTTTATTGGAGTTAAAATTAACGTATATATATGACCGAACCTAACCAGCCCTACCTAACCTAACCTAACCTATCTTTATAGGTTAGGTTAGGTTAGGTAGCCGAAAACGTTAGGTTAGGTTAGGTTTGGTAGGTTAGGTAGTCGAAAAAACATTAATTCATGAAAACTAGGCTTATTAGGCAAATCGGGCATTGCATAGTAGGCTGAGAAGTGAGTTCTGGCTACTAGGTACGACATATATATATATATATATATATATATTTGTCGTACCTAATAGCCAGAACTCACTTCTCAGCCTACTATTCAAGGCCCGATTTGCCTAATAAGCCAAGTTTTCCTGAATTAATATATTTACTATAATTTTTTTCTTATGAAATGATAAAGCAACCCTTTTCTCTATATATGAGGTCAATTTTTTTTTATTGGAGTTAAAATTTACGTAGATATATGACCGAACCTAACCAACCCTACCTAACCTAACCTAACCTATATTTATAGGTAAGGTTAGGTTAGGTAGCTAAAAAAAGCTAGGTTAGGTTAGGTTAGGTAGGTTAGGTAGACGAAAAAACATTAATTCATGAAAACTTGGCTTATTAGGCAAATCGGGCCTTGAATAGTAGGCTGAGAAGTGCGTTCTGGCTATTAGGTACGACATATATATATATATATATATATAATGTCGTACCTAGTAGCCAGAACGCACTTCTCTGCCTACTATGCAAGGCCCGATTTCCCTAATAAGCCAAGTTTTCATGAATTAATAGTTTTTCGACTACCTAACCTACCTAACCTAACATAACCTAACTTTTTCGGCTACCTAACCTAACCTAACCTATAAAGATAGGTTAGGTTAGGTTAGGTAGTGTTGGTTAGGTTCGGTCATATATCTACGTTAATTTTAACTCCAATAAAAAAAATTGACCTCATACATAATAAAATGGGTAGCTTTTTCATTTCATAAGAAAAAAATTAGAGAAAATATATTAATTCAGGAAAACTTGGCTTATTAGGCAAATCGGGCCTTGCATAGTAGGCCGAGAAGTGCGTTCTGGCTACTAGGTACGACATATATATAATATATATACATATATATATATATATATATATATATATATATATATATATATATATATATATATATATATATATAAATATATATATATATATATATATATATATATATATATATATATATATATATATATATATATATATAGTAGTTAGTCCTATATATATATAGTCCTGGGGACCATTCAGGCTTGTTTGCATATATATATATATATATATATATATATATATATATGTCGTACCTAGTAGCCAGAACTCACTTATCAGCCTACTATGCAAGGCCCAATTTGCCTAATAAGCCAAGTTTTCATGAATTAATTGTTTTTCGACTACCTAACCTACCTAACCTAACCAAACCTAACTTTTTTGGCTACCTAACCTAACCTAACCTATAAAGATAGGTTAGGTTAGGTTAGGTAGGGTTGGTTAGGTTTGGTCATATATCTACGTTAATTTTAACTCCAATAAAAAAGAATTGACCTCATACATAATGAAATGGGTATCTTTATCATTTCATAAGAAAAAAATTAGAGAAAATATATTAATTCAGGAAAACTTGGCTTATTAGGCAAATCGGGCCTTGCATAGTAGGCTGACAAGTGCGTTCTGGCTATTAGGTACGACATATATATATATATATATATATATATATATATATATATATATATGCAAACAAGCCTGAATGGTCTCCAGGACTATATATATATAGGACTAACTACTATATATATATATATATATATATATATATATATATATATATATATATATATGTCGTACCTAGTAGCCAGAACTCACTTCTCAGCCTACTATGCATGGCCCGTTTTGCCTAATAAGCCAAGTTTTCATGAATTAATGTTTTTTCGTCTACCTAACCTACCTAACCTAACCCAACCTAGCTTTTTTTGGCTACCTAACCTAACCTTACCTATAAAGATAGGTTAGGTTAGGTTAGGTAGGGTTGGTTAGGTTCGGTCATATATCTACGTTAATTTTAACTCCAATAAAAAAAAATTGACCTCATACATAGTGAAAAGGGAAACTTTATCATTTCATAAGAAAAAAATCATAGAAAATATATTAATTCAGGAAAACTTGGCTTATTAGGCAAATCGGGCCTTGAATAGTAGGCTGAGAAGTGAGTTCTGGCTACTAGGTACGACATATATATATATATATATATATATATATTTATATATATATATATATATGTCGTTCCTAGTAGCCAGAACGCACTTCTCGGCCTATTATGCAAGGCCCGATTTGCCTAATAAGCCAAGTTTTCCTGAATTAATATATTTTCTCTAATTTTTTTCTTATGAAATGATAAAGCTACCCATTTTATTATGTATGAGGTCAATTTTTTTTATTGGAGTTAAAATTAACGTAGATATATGACCGAACCTAACCAACCCTACCTAACCTAACCTAACCTATCTTTATAGGTTAGGTTAGGTTAGGTAGCCGAAAAAGTTACGTTAGGTTAGGTTAGGTAGGTTAGGTAGTCGAAAAAACATTAATTCATGAAAACTTGGCTTATTAGGCAAATCGGACCTAATAATGACGTCACTGGCGGTTCCCACTAAGGGATTAGATTAACTAGTCTAATCAAGGTGTGAACTCTCATAGCAGCGTAACTTTAGCAGTCGGTGACGTCGAAGGCTATATGATACCGTCAAGCTCAGAGTGGCAACAAGTGGGCCGTCAAGCTCAGAGTGGCAACAAGTGGGCCGTCAAGCTCAGAGTGGCAACAAGTGGGCCGTCAAGCTCAGAGTGGCAACAAGTGGGCCGTCAAGCTCAGAGTGGCAACAAATGGGCCGTCAAGCTCAGAGTGGCAACAAGTGGGCCGTCAAGCTCAGAGTGGCAACATGTGGGCCGTCAAGCTCAGAGTGGCAACAAGTGGGCCGTCAAGCTCAGAATGGCAACAAATGGGCCGTCAAGCTCAGAGTGGCAACAAATGGGCCGTCAAGCTCAGAGTGGCAACAAGTGGGCCGTCAAGCTCAGAGTGGCACCCTGGAAACACAAACCGAAACTGTCTCTATTTTCCGCTTGTTACAACTTGTAATAAAGCTGTTACATCTTGGCTTAACGTGTTTATGACATATTAGAACGTTGTTACAACTTGCTATATTGGTTGTTATAACTGGTTAGGAAGTGTTAAAACTTGTTCGAACGTTGTACCAACGTCGTAGTTTCGGTGTGTGTTTGGCGGGCAACAAGTGGGCCGTCAAGCTCAGAGTGGCAACAAGTGGGCCGTCAAGCTCAGAGTGGCAACAAATGGGCCGTCAAGCTCAGAGTGGCAACAAATGGGCCGTCAAGCTCAGAGTGGCAACAAATGGGCCGTCAAGCTCAGACTGGCAACAAGTGGGCCGTCAAGCTCAGAGTGGCAACAAGTGGGCCGTCAAGCCCAACAGGGACAGCTGACTGCTCGGGGGGGACTTAGCATCAGAATTCAGGAGTCTGTTTACCCAGGAGATGGGCGTCTTGTTGGCCACAGAGATTGGTGTTCCAGAACACAAACTTAAAAACATCTTAACATCACCGACTTGTGACCAAACAAACGTCTAAATTAAATTATATCTTCATTCTCGAAGATATTTGTTTGATATCTGTATATAATCAACACAAAATATATATAGTTTGAGTTATATTCATAATAGGTATTGGTCGCTAGTAGACTGTATGAATTAATTAATAAATCCACCTATCAATGTTTCCTCAACATGTGTTGCAGTTGCTGTTGCTACTCTGAGCTTCACAGTTGCTGTTGCTACTCTGAGCTTCACAGTTGCTGTTGCTACTCTGAGCTTCACAGTTGCTGTTGTTACTCTGAGCTTCACAGTGGCTGGGTAAGAGTCTCCACCACTAGTGTCATCATCTCCCTTCATCAACTCAATTTCATGAAGAAGTTGATAACGGAGGGCTTCTTTGTCTCATGCATCTGTAGGAAGTGTCTGCTTGGATCACTTTCCCTCATGGCACTTTTCATGATGACACTTTATATCATGGCACCGTCCATCATGACACTGTCCATCATGGTGTCGGAAAAACGACCTAACATATAAACCCTAACACCCAATATAACCAGTAAACACGGTAATACTAGTTACATTAGTTAGTCATGAAAAGATTATAAAGAACGGGAGATCTGTGACATCATAGAGACAATCATTTAAGCACTCATCACGTATCTTTAAACCACCAGTCTAAACATAAGCATTGATAAAAAAGTATTCTCTATGACTGGATCTAATATAATTATTAATAAAACCTCCTTAAATCATAAAAGTCAGAAATAGAATCGTATTTTTGGCGAAGCCTTCGGGGAGGCAGCTGGGCTTCGAGAGAGAGAATGTAAACAAAACAGAAGCTGGCCGAGAGGTCCGACACACGACACTAAAAATATCTCAAATATCGATCTCCCAACAGTGATTTTGGCCGCAGCGACATCATCATCAATAACGGGAAGTGCTAATTATCCTACTAAACCTCTTGTCTATTATTAGTTTGACCAATTTACTTTAGATAGGTTTGCCGGTTATTAGCATAACAACAACAAAACAAGGGTGAACCTGGTCTTATCAATTAAACAATTGTAATTCATGCATGACACGTTATTGATTAGAATATTGTTATTCAATTATTATGGTATAAATATTTGGCAGGAAACCTGTGATAACCCCACCAGCATGTGATGGACCCCACCAGCATGTGATGGACCCCACCAGCATGTGATGGACCCCACCAGCATGTGATGGACCCCACCAGCATGTGATGGACCCCACCAGCATGTGATGGACCCCACCAGCATGTGATGGACCCCACCAGCATGTGATGGACCCCACCAGCATGTGATGGACCCCACCAGCATGTGATGGACCCCACCAGCATGTGATGGACCCCACCAGCATGTGATGGACCCCATCAGCATGTGATGGGCCCCACCAGCATGTGATGGACCCCACCAGCATGTGATGGACCCCACCAGCATGTGATGGACCCCACCAGCATGTGATGGACCCCACCAGCATGTGATGGACCCCACCAGCATGTGATGGACCCCATCAGCATGTGATGGGCCCCACCAGCATGTGATGGACCCCACCAGCATGTGATGGACCCCACCAGCATGTGATGGACCCCACCAGCATGTGATGGACCCCACCAGCATGTGATGGACCCCACCAGCATGTGATGGACCCCAATAGCATGTGATGGACCCCACCAGCATGTGATGGACCCCACCAGCATGTGATGGACCCCACCAGCATGTGATGGACCCCACCAGCATGTGATGGACCCCACCAGCATGTGATGGACCCCACCAGCATGTGATGGATCCCACCAGCATGTGATGGACCCCACCAGCATGTGATGGACCCCACCAGCATGTGATGGACCCCACCAGCATGTGATGGACCCCACCAGCATGTGATGGACCCCACCAGCATGTGATGGACCCCACCAGCATGTAATGAACCCCACCAGCATGTGATGGACCCCAATAACATGTGATGGACCCCACCAGCATGTGATGGATCCCACCAGCATGTGATGAACCCCACCAGCATGTGATGGACCCCAATAACATGTGATGGACCCCACCAGCATGTGATGGATCCCACCAGCATGTGATGGACTCCACCAGCATGTGATGGACCCCACCAGCATGTGATGGACCCCACCAGCATGTGATGGACCCCACCAGCATGTGATGGACCCCACCAGCATGTGATGAACCCCAATAGCATGTGATGGACCCCAATAGCATGTGATGGACCCCACCAGCATGTGATGGACCCCACCAGCATGTGATGGACCCCACCAGCATGTGATGAACCCCAATAGCATGTGATGGACCCCAATAGCATGTGATGGACCCCACCAGCATGTGATGGATCCCACCAATATGTGATGAACCCCACCAGCATGTGATGGACCCCAATAGCATGTGATGGACCCCAATAGCATGTAATGGACTCCACCAGCATGTGATGGATCCCACCAGCATGTGATGGACCCCACCAGCATGTGATGGACCCCACCAGCATATGACGGACCCCAATAGCATGTGATGGACCCCACCAGCATGTGATGGACCCCAATAGCATGTGATGGACCCCAATAGCATGTGATGGACCCCAATAGCATGTGATGGACCCCAATAGCATGTGATGGACCCCAATAGCATGTGATGGACCCCAATAGCATGTGATGGACCCCAATAGCATGTGAAGGACCCCAATAGCATGTGATGGACTCCAATAGCATGTGATGGACCCCAATAGCATGTGATGGACCCCAATAGCATGTGATGGACCCCAATAGCATGTGATGGACCCCAATAGCATGTGATGGACCCCAATAGCATGTGATGGACCCCAATAGCATGTGAAGGACCCCAATAGCATGTGATGGACTCCAATAGCATGTGATGGACCCCAATAGCATGTGATGGACCCCAATAGCATGTGATGGACCCCAATAGTATGTGATGGACCCCACCAGCATGTGATGGACCCCAATATCATGTGATGGACCCCTCCAGCATGTGATAGAGGTGGAGTGTGCCTTCGCTTGTATTGGAAACACACACAATAATATGTGGAAACAGGTACATTTAAAGATTTGGTATGTAATCCCCTCCGTATCTGGCCCGTTGTCCTCGTCAGGGGGCTTGGTGGGCAGCTGCCGAAGTGTGATGCTCCATGGGTCAGTCCTCTGTCTTTTTGAGGCCTTATGCTCCTGCTGCTGTCCTTACCAAGTTTGCCAGATGTCTTTTTTCTTTTCCTTGTGTTTCATTTTTCTCCCCCTCCCCCTCTTCCCCCTTACTAATTGTCATATCCCGCCGACCATTTGCCAGTCTTGATTATTCTTTTGGATTTCTTCTGTATTTATGCCCAGGTGTTTGGGGAAGCATACTCTCTCACCCATAGAACTGTAGTACCCAACGTCTCGAGCGAGGGGGGGCTTTTATTGTCAATCCTCCTTTCATCACTGAACCCGAACTCGACGGACTGACGGTTCTTAAGGTGGCAATTGTAGGGTGTATACACACGACGCACCCCTAGGGGGCCCTGGCAAGATCGGCAATATGTCTCTTGTTGCGTGTCCTATCCTTTAATTGTGGCTCCGTGGTGGGTGAAGGAAGGGGCACATTCGTGAATGAAATTATTACCACTCGTTTTCATGTCCCTGAATACTGTTTCTCTTATGACTTCTCAGGCTCGTGGGGTGGGCGACCAAGCCCCCGAGTCGGACTGTGTTGGAAGACCGAGCTCTGTAGCCCTAGCTACATTGGGCCCTGACCTAGCTCCTCCATTGACCCTCCTTACTACTCCCCCCCGGGTCCCCTCCCTCCTCTGTAGTTGGGTCGAGCCACACGCTCCCAGCGGTAACCACCTCGTCCCCTGGCACGGTTCAGTCTCTCATTGTCACTACTGCACATTTTAACCCTTCTCTCTCTCTCTCTCTCAAGATTCTCAACGCCGTCCCCGCCACGGCTGCACTCGCACGATCCCTTCCCATACTAATACGTACCAAGCCTTGTTTGATCCTGCTTCATGGGCTAAATACTTTGATCTCCTCCCTCTGGATTCTACAGCTCCTGAAGATTTCTCACTCCATAAACACCTTGTTGATTCGGTGGATGCCTCTGTTACTTTCAACCCCACCCATTTAGGTACACATGTCGTCGCTGCACCTACACCGGATGCAGCTACCCGCTTAGCCGCATTGTCCTACATTGGGGACACCCCTGTTTGCGTCTCCAAAAACGCTTGGTTAAATGTCAGTGTTGGCACTGTTCTCATCCCGCACCATGTTGCAACTGGTGTTAGGGACCTAAAAGACTGCCATGAGGATATTTAACATATCCTTGATGCCCAAGGCTATCCTGTCCTCCAGGTAGACACGTTCACTCGACCCCCTTGTGGTCGCTGCTGTCAGCCCCTTCGAGTTGTGAAAATCCCCCTCGATAGTAGGTCCCTTCCGCCCTCTATCATTCTTGCTGGTGCCAGGTGCTCCGTTCAGGAGTACATCCCCTCTCCTAGATTTTGTAATAGGTGCTGGAAGTTCGGGCATGGTGCAGTCAAATGCACAAGTCTTGTTTCTCTATGCCCCATGTGTGGGGACGATAGCCACTCTAAGACAGATTGCTCATCTCCCCAGGCTCGATGCGTCAATTGCAGTGAGGCCCACCCTACCTTCTCCCGCGTGTGTATCCACTACAAGCTTCAGGAAGTGTTCCTCAACTTGAAATACCAGGATTGTTTAACTTTTCCTGAAGCGATACGCCAAGTCTGCCGTCTCCACCCTTTCACTGGCATATCTTATGCTCGAATGTTGCGTTCTTCCTCTCCTCGTCTTTCCCTCCTTCTTCAGTCCTACAACCATTTTCAGGCCATGGACCCGGACAATCCCACCACCTCCTCCCCTGTTCCTTTACGTTCTGTCTCGGAAGGTCTCCTTCCTGATTCTCCTTCTAGAGTTTCCCACCCTTTCTTCCCTGTCCGCCATGTCTCCTGTGTCTTCTTTTCTTTCTCCCCCCGATCCTTCTTCCCGACCCTCCCCACAATCTCTTGTTCCTCCATGCCGCCTGTCTGTCCAGGCTGATGTCCATCATCCTCCCAGCAATCTTCATGTTGTTCACTCCCGTTCTTCTTCTCCTGCCGAGACCATTGAGTCTGTCGCCCAATACGTTGCTGCTGGAAAACCTGTCTCTTTGAGTCAGAAACGTAAGCCTGGCTCCTCTCCTTCCTCCTCCCCAGCGGGTAAGAAGGCATCGCTTTCTTCCTCGCCCCCCAACTCTGAATCTATTGCTATGCTTTTCGTCACCTGCTTTCTTGCTGCCAATCCTCCTTTGTGGTTGTAGTTGACTCTCGCAGTGCCCTCATGGCTCTGGAGTCTTTTAAGACTCCATCCAGTCCATCCGGTGGTCGTCGAGATTCAACATTGGCTGTTTCTTATCTCCAGTAGATTTAAGACAGTTGAGTTTTGCTGGGTTCCCAGCCATATTGGTGTCTTTTTAAATGAGCGTGCGGACGCTGCCGCTAAGGAAGCTATCCGCACTTGTGCTTCTCCCGTAAAGGTATTCCTAATTCCGACTTTTACTTAGTTATTCATTCCTCCATCCTTACCTGTTGGCAGGGTTGTTGGTCTTCTGTTGTTGGTAACAACCTGCATACTCTTAAAGGTAGTGTGTCCCTGTTGCCTTGCTCCTACCACTGTAACCGGTGATGGAAAACTGCTCTGGCAAGGCTACATATTGGCAATATGCGCTTAACTAACAGGTACTTAATTTAGAGCCGCCCTGCTCCTCATTGTCCTAACTGCATTGTCCCTCTTACAGTTGTGCATATCCTTCTCGAATGTCCTGACTTTCAGGACGAGCGTGTGATTGCTTTCCATCTGTCCCCCGCGGTCACTTTTCCCTCGATAGAATTTTTGGTGAATCGGATACTTTTGATATCGTTCGCCTTACGCGTTTCTGCTCGTGTATTGACATCTTTAGTGATATTTAGCACCCTCTGATTATTCCACACATTTGATGGTGCTATAACAACCATCTTGTTCCCGGCTTGTTGCCTTCTTTGATAATTACTTACTTACTTACTTACTTACTTACTTACTTACTTACTTACTTACTTACTTACTTACTTACTTACTTACTTACTTACTTACTTGGTATGTAATGTGTGGAAACGTGAATATATATATATGTTGTAGTGGGAGAAATGTAAGGAGTAGATGTTTAATCAGTTTCTTGTTCTTCTAAATCATCACCATAGCAAATAATATTGAAGAACACGAAAGGTCTGAGGAAATGAGCAGAGAACGAGAGAGAGTAACATGGTAGCCAGTACTCTAAAGGCACTCAGAAGCATTGCGTCACTCTGGCACTCACCGCATAGAGTGACGGCCTCGTTCGACTCGTCTGGGCACTCAGCAAGACCGGAGCACGTGGCGTTCTGGGGAACACATCGTGATCCGTTCGAACACCACATCCCGGGCGGACAGGAGACTCCTCCGTCAGCTGTGGTGGCTAGGTCTTCACCCTCCGCGTCCCCCACCAACCCAGACTGCGCGTAGACAGGCAGGCTGTTCTTGTAGGCGGCTTGCACCAGAGAAGCACGGTGGGTATTGTCACTCATAGCCTGCTCTGTGACGCCTCCAGGGAGGATGCTGGCCGAGGACCTGGCCACAGGCAGCAATACTCCTGCAACAACAGAAAGTCTCTCGTTACAATGGGTTTTCCTACAAAGAACAACACAGATATTAAAAATGTTGTCGAAAATTATGCTTAAAAGTCCCTTCGTCTAGTTACCAGATGGTCACGATAGTTATAGCTTCCCCTTCTATGTTGTGAGCAATATTTTCTGATTGAAACTATTATTTCCCTAAATAAATAAAAACTACCTTTACATGCTTGTTGACCACATTACCTTTGGTGGTTGTTATAACCAGAGTACCTGTGTGTGGTTGTTATAACCAGAGTACCTGTGTGTGGTTGTTATAACCAGAGTACCTGTGTGTGGTTGTTATAACCAGAGTACCTGTGTGTGGTTGTTATAACCAGAGTACCTGTGTGTGGTTGTTATAACCAGAGTACCTGTGTGTGGTTGTTATAACCAGAGTACCAGTGTGTGGTTGTTATAACCAGAGTACCTGTGGTGGTTGTTATAACCAGAGTACCTGTGTGTGGTTGTTATAACCAGAGTACCTGTGGTGGTTGTTATAACCAGAGTACCTGTGTGTGGTTGTTATAACCAGAGTACCTGTGGTGGTTGTTATAACCAGAGTACCTGTGTGTGGTTGTTATAACCAGAGTACCTGTGTGTGGTTGTTATAACCAGAGTACCTGTGGTGGTTGTTATAACCAGAGTACCTGTGTGTGGTTGTTATACCCAGAGTACCTGTGTGTGGTTGTTATACCCAGAGTACCTGTGTGTGGTTGTTATACCCAGAGTACCTGTGTGTGGTTGTTATAACCAGAGTACCTGTGTGTGGTTGTTATACCCAGAGTACCTGTGTGTGGTTGTTATACCCAGAGTACCTGTGTGTGGTTGTTATACCCAGAGTACCTGTGTGTGGTTGTTATAACCAGAGTACCTGTGTGTGGTTGTTATAACCAGAGTACCTGTGTGTGGTTGTTATAACCAGAGTACCTGTGTGTGGTTGTTATTCCCAGAGTACCTGTGTGTGGTTGTTATAACCAGAGTACCTGTGTGTGGTTGTTATAACCAGAGTACCTGTGTGTGGTTGTTATAACCAGAGTACCTGTGTGTGGTTGTTATAACCAGAGTACCTGTGTGTGGTTGTTATACCCAGAGTACCTGTGTGTGGTTGTTATAACCAGAGTACCTGTGTGTGGTTGTTATAACCAGAGTACCTGTGTGTGGTTGTTATAACCAGAGTACCTGTGTGTGGTTGTTATAACCAGAGTACCTGTGTGTGGTTGTTATAACCAGAGTACCTGTGTGTGGTTGTTATAACCAGAGTACCTGTGTGTGGTTGTTATAACCAGAGTACCTGTGTGTGGTTGTTATAACCAGAGTACCTGTGTGTGGTTGTTATAACCAGAGTACCTGTGGTGGTTGTTATAACCAGAGTACCTGTGTGTGGTTGTTATAACCAGAGTACGAGAGTCAATTATACATGATATTTGAGGCGCCAGACTGTCTATCTTAAGTAATTAAGAAATCACATCTAGAGATTTAACGGTCAGAGGTTGCCTTCGGGTCAGGTCATGTGAAATGACCTTGCTCTCTGCTAAGCCGATAATTGCAGACGATTGGTGGTATCTTTCCATCAAACAAGCCGCTGGTTAGGCGTGGTAGGTAGATCGCCTGAGGCTATCTACTTAGTAGGTGGAGCTTAACCCCCGGTTCTGCCATAAATACCCATGGAACTGAACATTCAAGACAGAATGGACAGAAGGATTGCCATTGAGCAGGAGGGAGAGTTAGCACGCTTGTCGCGAGGCCGCAGCCAGAAAAGACTGTCAGGCCGGGTGGGGACTCTTTCTGTCAACTGTAGTCCTCCCCCCCCCTCTCTCTATCACACTTAGGCTTAAAGATTTTGGTGAGTAAAGTTTAAGGTGACAAATTTGGTGTGTCTCCAACTTAAGGTGTTGTGTGATTTTCAGGGCAGTCAGCCATAGCGTCCTCAATGTCTTGTGTGGTGACTCACATTGTATATTAATCTCGAGATAGTGAACGTAAAGTTTAGCTGTTTGAATTATGACATCCATATGAGTGAAGATCTAATGTTAAATATTTATATTTTTGCTTGATTAATGATGTTTCCTAAAACTTCTTATTTTGAAAGCTAGAGTAGAGAGCCCTTTGAGCTTACTGACTTAAAGATTCTTGCGTATACAAGTACATGATTCCAGTTGATACATGCTAACATTTGACAGCAGCTTAAAGTACAGACAAGTTCCACTCCTTGTCTTATAGCTAACTAACCTGAATGGATGGTGACAGCAACTTTCATTCTTCAACCTTTTTATCTTTCTACAATGCAAACACTCCTACTTTCTGTTCTTCTACTTTCCCTCCTTGATCTCCTTCTCTCCCTCCCATTCTAAACTTTCCCTTTCCCCAGACCACTCCTTCCTCACACCTCCCTCACACCTCTCTACCTCCCTCACCCCTTGCTCCACACCATATTACTAATTTCTTTCCGCTTTAATATCCGATACGTTACATCAGGAGTTGATCTATCTTGAGGTTATCTTGAGAGGATTTCGGGGCTTAGCGTCCCCGCGGCCCGGTCCTCGACCCGGCCTCCTTTTTGTTACCCCCAGGAAGCAGCCCGTACCAGCTGTCTAACTCCCAGGTACCTATTTACTGCTAGGTAATAGGGGCATTAGGGTGAAAGAAACTTTTTGCCCATTTGTCTCCACCTCCACCGGGGATCGAACCCAGAACCTCAGGACTACGAATCCGAAGCGTTGTCCACCCAGCTGTCAGGCGCCCGATGTTGATGAGTACACATCCTTCAGGACGTGAAGAGTACACATCCTTCAGGACGTGATGAGTACACATCCTTGAGTCTGCTTCAGGGCTTCGTAGACTATATGGGAAAACTACGAATGGTTTTCAGATTGTACCTTGAGGAAATAATTAATTAACTCAGTCTCTTGTCCAAGCTCATATAAAATGTAAAATCAAATTATTATTATTTCTGAATAATTAATTTAGCTGTTGAGGAACTCTAAAGAACGTTCACCATCCTGGTCATCACTGTCGCCCGGGGATGTTGGGGAGAGAGTCTGGGGGAGCAAGTGCAGGGAAATTAGGTGTCTAAGGAACCAACTCAGCACTGAACCAAGGGGAGGAACCAACTCAGCACTGATCCAAGGGGAGGAACCAACTCAGCACTGAACCAAGGGGAGGAACCAACTCAGTACTGGACCAAGGAGAGGAACCAACTCAGCACTGAACCAAGGGGAGGAACCAACTCAGTACTGGACCAAGGAGAGGAACCAACTCAGCACTGAACCAAGGGGAGGAACCAACTCAGTACTGAACCAAGGAGAGGAACCAACTCAGCACTGAACCAAGGGGAGGAATCAACTCAGCACTGAACCAAGGATAGGAACCAACTCAGCACTGAACCAAGGATAGGAACCAACTCAGCACTGAACCAAGGATAGGAACCAACTCAGCACTGAACCAAGGGGAGGAATCAACTCAGCACTGAACCAAGGATAGGAACCAACTCAGCACTGAACCAAGGATAGGAACCAACTCAGCACTGAACCAAGGATAGGAACCAACTCAGCACTGAACCAAGGGGAGGAATCAACTCAGCACTGAACCAAGAATAGGAACCAACTTAGCACTGAACCAAGGGGAGGAACCAACTCAGCACTGAACCAAGGGAGGAACCAACTCAGCACTGAACCAAGAGAAGGAATCAACTCAGCACTGAACCAAGGGGAGGAACCAACTCTGCACTGAACCAAGGGGAGGAACCAACTCAGCACTGAACCAAGGGAGGAACCAACTCAGCACTGAACCAAGGGGAGGAACCAACTCAGCACTGAACCAAGAGGAGGAATCAACTTAGCACTGAACCAAGGGGAGGAACCAACTCAGGACTGAACCAAGGGGAGGAACCAACTCAGCACTGAACCAAGGGGAGGAACCAACTCAGCACTGAACCAAGGGGAGGGACCAACTCAGCACTGAACCAAGGGGAGGAATCAACTCAGCACTGAACCAAGGGGAGGAACCAACTCAGCACTGAACCAAGAGAAGGAACCAACTCAGCACTGAACCAAGGGGAGGAATCAACTCTGCACTGAACCAAGGGGAGGAACCAACTCAGCACTGAACCAAGGGGAGGAACCAACTCTGCACTGAACCAAGGGGAGGAACCAACTCAGCACTGAACCAAGGGGAGGAACCAACTCAGCACTGAACCAAGGGGAGGAATCAACTCAGCAATGGACCATGTGGGATTTTTAATTTCTGACTCCATTAAATAAGGAACTAACTACCAACTTAAGCAGCTTAAATGTCTACAGTGACAGTAGTCATATCTAGTGGCCACTAGGAAATGTGTTTTCTTCGTGGGGTAGTAGACTGTATCTATTCTCTAGTTCCCTTAAGTGGCTTAGCTTTCAGAGTGATCCAACAAGTATGGTGCTGCCTTCATTAAAGTGTTGAATGAAAAATTCACCACTTTACCACTTGGTAAAAAGTAACATGTATAATGCAGCAGCACTGATACGGTTGCAAATTATTTTAGACTTTCCTTTTGATCTTGCATCTTGCCACATGTAAATTATATTATAAACTATGACAAGATTATTTTATTCTTTATGCTATGAATTTATCTTTTACAAATGTATACTTTAATTTATTTTTAAACAATTGCAATGTATAAAATATTTGTTAAATATTGATTAACCTAGCTAATAAATTTTTATTTTAGTGGCAAGTAATTTACTTACTGAGGTGAGCTCGTAAGCTCATGGTTATAACCGCACCTACAATTTAATGGTGTTAGTGGCACAAAGAATTGGATCTAATTTCAATTGTTACTACACCACCAACCTCCCTTACTTCATTAAAATGCAGGTACAGAGCTCAGTCTTATAGTATTAAGACTTAGCCCGCTTGTAGGCCCAGAGCTTGTAGTGTGGTTCACTACTATGTTGCAGTGGGGTTGTTGACACTGTCGACTTCTGGTTTCACATGTCAGGTGTTGCTCACACTAAACTCACAGTTTATGGTAAGACACACTTATTTCACCTTAAATATAGAGCCTTGATGTTCATACACATTTATGAACAGTTAACACCACAGACTAGGAGTCCACAGTTGTAAAACAGCTCAAACTAAGCGTGTACGACCATGGAATGTTCCCACGAGGCAGAGGAGTATTGTTTACTTGTGCGTGAGGGTGTGAGGCATCTCTGCTGTGGTGATGGTGTGATCACATACTCCTCTCACAGTTTATGGCAAAACACACACTTGTATCACTTAAAATAGTGTCTTGCTGTTGTGGCAGAGTATTGTTTACTCTGTGTGCGTGCGTGAGGGGTCTGTGGCATCAGTGTCCACGCACACTCCTCTGTGTGTGAGAAAGGGGGGCCAAACGGCTGTGGCCTCGCTGTCCATACACTCCTCTCACGGTTTTAAGGGAAGACACACACACACACTTATAAAACTTAAAAAAAAATGTCCTGTTTATTATAGATATGTTATGTTCAGTTGTCACCACTCTACAGGTCCACGGATGTTAAACGGCGGCAATTAAGCAGCTTGAACATCGTAGACTATCCTTAAGGGGCAGGAATTTTGTTTACTAAAGTGAGAGCATTTCGAAACACATGCGACACACCCGAAGGCAACTATCATTGCCCTGCTTGTTTTAAGGATCTATTTATACTATCCTTAACCAAATTTATTTGGCTAAACAAGTATTTCTTGACTATACGCATTTATTTTGCGTATTATCATGGTATGCTTATAGTGTTAGATGTAATTACATATCCTGATATGGAATCATTATTGAGGCCTTCTTGGATGGTGTTCACAAAATGGTCGAATTTTACTGACTTAACAATCTCTCTCTCTGTCTTGGGAGATCTTGGCTTATTCTATAAATTGCCATGCCTGGTCCGTGTGCTTTCATAGCCCATGTTACTCAGACATGTTATGCTATAATTGTGGTAGAAATTTTCCACAGACCAAGGAGAGGAACCCACACAGCACTGGAACAAGGGAAGGAACCAACTCAGCACTGGACCAAGGAGTGGAACCAACTCAGCACTGGAACAAGGAAGGAACCAACTCAGCACTGAACCAAGGAGTGGAACCAACTCAGCACTGGAACAAGGAAGGAACCAACTCAGCACTGGATCAAAGAGTGGAACCAACTCAGCACTGAACCAAGGAGTGGAACCAACTCAGCACTGGATCAAGGAGTGGAACCAACTCAGCACTGGATCAAGGAGTGGAACCAACTCAGCACTGGATCAAGGAGTGGAACCCACACAGCACTGGAACAAGGGAAGGAACAAATTTAGCACTGGAACAAGGAAGGAACCAACTCAGCACTGAACCAAGGAGTGGAACCAACTCAGCACTGGAACAAGGAAGGAACCAACTCAGCACTGAACCAAGGAGTGGAACCAACTCAGCACTGGATCAAGGAGTGGAACCAACTCAGCACTGGATCAAGGAGTGGAACCAACTCAGCACTGGACCAAGGAGTGGAACCAACTCAGCACTGGATCAAGGAGAGGAACCAACTCAGCACTGGATCAAGGAGAGGAACCAACTCAGCACTGGATCAAGGAGAGGAACCAACTCAGCACTGGATCAAGGAGTGGAACCAACTCAGCACTGGATCAAGGAGAGGAACCAACTCAGCACTGGATCAAGGAGAGGAACCAACTCAGCACTGGATCAAGGAGTGGAACCAACTCAGCACTGGACCAAGGAGAGGAACCAACTCAGCACTGGATCAAGGAGTGGAACCAACTCAGCACTGGATCAAGGAGTGGAACCAACTCAGCACTGGACCAAGGAGTGGAACCAACTCAGCACTGGACCAAGGAGTGGAACCAACTCAGCACTGGACCAAGGAGTGGAACCAACTCAGCACTGGATCAAGGAGAGGAACCAACTCAGCACTGGATCAAGGAGAGGAACCAACTCAGCACTGGATCAAGGAGTGGAACCAACTCAGCACTGGATCAAGGAGAGGAACCAACTCAGCACTGGATCAAGGAGAGGAACCAACTCAGCACTGGATCAAGGAGTGGAACCAACTCAGCACTGGACCAAGGAGAGGAACCAACTCAGCACTGAACCAAGGAGTGGAACCAACTCAGCACTGGATCAAGGAGAGGAACCAACTCAGCACTGGATCAAGTAGAGGAACCAACTCAGCACTGGACCAAGGAGTGGAACCAACTCAGCACTGAACCAAGGAGAGGAACCAACTCAGCACTGGACCAAGGAGAGGAACCAACTCAGCACTGAACCAAGGAGAGGAACCAACTCAGCACTGGATCAAGGAGAGGAACCAACTCAGCACTGGATCAAGGAGAGGAACCAACTCAGCACTGGATCAAGGAGAGGAACCAACTCAGCACTGGACCAAGGAGAGTTTTATCTCTATTCGAAACGAAATTATGATGTTTTGATTTACGTTTAAAAGAGACCCCTAACCAAGGTCTGGTGGTGATGCCTCCCTGGGGTGACGTGTGTCTTGGTTAGTCTATGTGAAGCTTTGTCTAGGCCACAACACCTTATGTTCTAAATATGTTCTCTATGCGATCTTTCGTTTACAGTGATTTAATGATTATGTTTGCAATTATAATGAATTTACTTGCAAATATAATAATTACGTTCGTTTAAAAAAAAAGAAAATGGTTCAAGTATTTACTAATGAATTATGGGACTAGTTATTTAATGCTGTAGCTTAGTAAGCTAATGGAATTTTTGGGATCGTTTCTGAACCCATTATGTCTGTGATCTTTTCCACAACACCGTACATGATGGGTGTCCTGCCATATAAAGAATGGATATAGGGTCCAATTCCACTCACAGGATTGGTGTTGGTTCCATTAACTCTCACAAAACTTAATGTAACCAAGAAGGGCTGGACGGTAGAGCTACGGCCTCGCTTCATGCAAGTTAGGTTAAGATAAGTTAGGTCAGGTCAGGTCAAGTCTCTGCCCTGCTCGCTTCCACCCAGTATTGGTCAAGCTGCTTCCTTGGTCGCATCGGTAGAGCGACGGTCTCGCTTCATGCAGGTCGGCGTTCAATCCCTGACTGTTTAAGTGATTGAGCACCATTCCTCCCTCACTTCCCATCCCAAATCCTTATCCTGAACCCTTCTAAGTGCTATATAATCGTAATGGCTTGGCGATTTCCTCTGATAATTTCCTCTCACAGGAGGCCTATTAGGATTCACTGCCTTTCACAAAATTTATATAGAGGTCCACTACCACACACAGGATGGACATGGGTTGCCATACCATTCACAGGATGGGCATGGGTTGCAATTCCACTCACAGGATGGGCATAGGTTGCAATTCCACTCACAGGATGGGCATGGGTTGCAATACCACTCACAGGATGGGTATTTTTTCGATTGTCATCTCGTGTGGTTCCTTTCCCAGGTTCAAGAATCATTGTCTTACATACTTATATATGTCAGGTGCCCCAAACAACATTTTTTGTTGTCACTTGAAGGCTGGGAGTTGCAGTGCTTTGGAGAAATTCATGTTTTAAGTTTCGCAGGAGAAATGCGTAGCGAACACTTTACAAGAGCAGTTGCATGCTTGGGATGATATTATGGCGCCTAGAAGCAGAGGCAAGGTCGGTAGAGACCAGGATGAGGAGAGAGAAGATAATTGGTAGCAGCTTGCTTCAAGAAACCAAGCAACAGGGTTTCATGGTCACAAACCAAGAAACCAATCAACAGGGTTTCATGGTCACAAACCAGGAAACCAATCAACAGGGTTTCATGGTCACAAACCAAGAAACCAATCAACAGGGTTTCATGGTCACAAACCAAGAAACCAATCAACAGGGTTTCATGGTCACAAACCAAGAAACCAATCAACAGGGTTTCATGGTCACAAACCAAGAAACCAATCAACAGGGTTTCATGGTCACAAACCAAGAAACCAATCAACAGGGTTTCATGGTCACAAACCAAGAAACCAATCAACAGGGTTTCATGGTCACAAACCAAGAAACCAATCAACAGGGTTTCATGGTCAAAACCAAGAAACCAATCAACAGGGTTTCATGGTCACAAACCAAGAAACCAATCAACAGGGTTTCATGGTCACAAACCAAGAAACCAATCAACAGGGTTTCATGGTCACAAACCAAGAAACCAATCAACAGGGTTTCATGGTCACAAACCAAGAAACCAATCAACAGGGTTTCATGGTCACAAACCAAGAAACCAATCAACAGGGTTTCATGGTCACAAACCAAGAAACCAATCAGCAGGGTTTCATGGTCACAAACCAAGAAACCAATCAGCAGGGTTTCATGGTCACAAACCAAGAAACCAATCAACAGGGTTTCATGGTCACAAACCAAGAAACCAATCAACAGGGTTTCATGGTCACAAACCAAGAAACCAATCAACAGGGTTTCATGGTCACAAACCAAGAAACCAAGCAACAGGGTTTCATGGTCACAAACCAAGAAACCAATCAACAGGGTTTCATGGTCACAAACCAAGAAACCAATCAACAGGGTTTCATGGTCACAAACCAAGAAACCAATCAACAGGGTTTCATGGTCACAAACCAAGAAACCAATCAACAGGGTTTCATGGTCACAAACCAAGAAACCAATCAACAGGGTTTCATGGTCACAAACCAAGAAACCAATCAACAGGGTTTCATGGTCACAAACCAAGAAACCAATCAACAGGGTTTCATGGTCACAAACCAAGAAACCAATCAACAGGGTTTCATGGTCACAAACCAAGAAACCAATCAACAGGGTTTCATGGTCACAAACCAAGAAACCAATCAACAGGGTTTCATGGTCACAAACCAAGAAACCAATCAACAGGGTTTCATGGTCACAAACCAAGAAACCAATCAACAGGTCACACGAAGCAGCCTAGTTAACCTCATGTAAGGTATACTTGCAGGTTGAGTGCAACAGTGAAAAATCCGTTGGTCTGGAAAGAAGAAGATACGTCAGATGCCCAGCTGGGTAGACATTATCTTACAGAGGACCTCGGTGAAAGGTCACTATTCAGGATACTTCGAATGTGCCACAGTGTCTGAGAACGGTCCCACCCTAGGAGGACTGGTATGGCTGAGGTAAGGAATGTAGTGAAGTTGTAGCATGCAAGAGCAATCCTGATTCCAAAGTGAGAGGCAGTGACGCAGATAGTAGAAGAGCGTGATAGTATACTACACCTGGGAGACAGTCGTGTGAGCAGTGAAAGGCTGCAATTTGTTTCTCCAGTGACATTTGCAGTTTTGAATACGGCATTGCAGTAGCCCATGTTCCAATGTAGTGATAGCCATCTGGGAGAAGCTACTGGTAAGCAGCTACGAGTGACTAGTGGAAGTCTGGAGGTGAGAGACTCTGTGCAGCAGTGACCGTCGCGACGAGAACCTGGGGTTCTCGCTGTCACGTGCACCGGCGGTCATCAGCAGGTAGTGAGGAGTATGTGACGCCTGCGTGAGTTAGCGTAGCGGTGACGGATTCCTCCACCATCAAGCACCCGAGACAAGTGTGAGTTTAGCTATGATTTTCCCAGCCCGTCCTCATAAACAAATGTCAAACTTCATTCCATGTATCCACCACACTCCCTGTTTATGAATGAAGAAAGGTTTACACACGCAACCCGTCCTCGACTGGAGTCCATTCCATCCAGCGGTCGATCCCACAGACGCATTCATAAATTTTAACATGCTGTTCATTCAAAACGGGAAATTTCTCGAATATAAATTAATATTAAAATATATTAGCATATTGCGCAAATATTGGCATAGGTTAGATAGGTGTTTAGGTTCTGTTGGCGATTATTTGTATTTGTAGTACGTTGGTGAAGCATTTATAGCGTTGTGGTTCGAACAAAATTCGTCAGCGAAGCACTTGTTTCGGAAGTGTTCGAACGAAATCAGTTGTGAGTCGTGTGCTATAAATGCTTCACCCACGTACTACAAATACAAATAATTGCCAACAGAACCTAAACACCTAACCTAACCTATCCTATGCCTATATATACACAATATGCTAATATATTATAATATTAACTTATACTTGAGAAAATTCCCGGTTTGAATGAACAGCATGTTAAAATTTATGAATGCGTCTGTGGGGTTGACCGCTGAATGTAATGGACTTGAGTCGAGGACGGGTTGTGTGTAAGGCGGGTTTTATTCATGAACAGGGGGTTTGGCGGGTGGATGAAATCACTGTTGAGTCTTTGTTTGGAGGACGGGCTGACACAGGACTCACAACTGATGGCGTCCGAACACTTCCGGAACAAGTGCTTCGCTGACGACTTTGTTCGAACTACAACGCTATAAATGCTTCACCCACGTACTACAAATACAAATAATCGCCAGCGGAACCTAAAGACCGAACCGAAACAATGCCTAAATATGCACAGTATACTAATATATAACAATATTAAATTATATTTGGGAAAATTCCTGTTTTGAATGAACAGCATTTTAAAATTTATGAATGCGTCTTTGGGGTCGATCGCTGGATGGAATGAACTGGGTCTGAGGAGAGGTTGGATTTTCCTGCTTGTCTGTCAGGCCACGTCAGAGCAAGGAACGTCTGACTGACAGTTATCTGATCGGTACCAAGGATCTGTTGCGAAGCTAAGTAACACATCCCTCCCTATTCTCCTATAAAGCCGTATGGCTCCAAGGAACGACCCAGTATTTGTGTATATTTGTCGAGTGTTGTTACGGTTCCCCCATCTTATATTTCCCCAATGCCTGCAGTAGGAGTCATATCACTTTTACCTGTACGTTCTCTGATGCCCAGGGAACAATTTGGTATATGTAAAGGATAGCCTGAATTGTCGGGTGGAGATAAATGTACGGTTTTATTTTTAGTTTTGAATGTGGATAACGCCTTTTTACCATTGCAAATATGATGGTGGGAGGAGAGCTTCCCGCTGGAGGAAGCCAGGACACATTGTGGGAGCAGCGCCAGCCGCCTGATGATTGGAGAGCTCACGAGCGCGGAAGTGCGCTTGTGAGTGGCCAGGGAGCCGCAAAATGTGGATTATTCAGCAACAATTTTTACCACAGGCGGCGAGGAAGACTTGTCAACTGCAAGGGAGCGTAAGAGGGAGGGAATTATCAGGGGAAAGCACCAAGCCAAAACGAATATACAGCACTTGGAAGGGGTTAGGATAAGGATTTGGGATGGGACGGGGGGAAGGAATGGTGCCCAACCACTTGGACGGTCGGGGATTGAACGCCGACCTCCATGAAGGGAGACCGTCGTTCTACCGTCCAGCCGGGAGTGGCAGTAGACGTCGGGAGTTAGAGGCCGACAAGTTCTACGGCCGCGTGTGAGGGCACTGGGAGGTGCCGTGTCGCGGTTCCTGAGGGTCACTCACTGATATGACTGAGAGAGGCTGACGGGACGAGAGTCTAAACCACTGTGCAGTGTAGGAACACTGAACGAGGCCACTGGGAAGTGTCAACAAGTTCATTTGTGCGAGGGAGGAAGATGTGAGCAGTGCTAGCCAGCAGCACCTGAAGGAAAAACTGCAGTGAGAGATTCGGACGCGGAGATGATGTGATAGCTACAAGTTACCCACGAGGGTGACTTGTGGGTGAAGATGAAATTATTAATAAGACCATTGAAATAGCATTACTGGGTCGTTAGTGTATGGTAACCCAGCTGACGACCTTGAGGGCTGTGTGTGTGGAGCGCAGCTGAGTGGATATACCAAGTAGGCGAGTATATCAACCAGTGAGCAGATTGTTTATGTCGGGCAAGCTCGGCCAAGGCTCCCAAGTTTCTGTGTCAGTGGCCGGGAGGACGGGTCGAACTTACCTCACTCGCCACAGGTGCAAGGTCGTGTTGCAGGAAGGAACTCCAGCCTGTGGTAGACTGAGGTGCTCCCAAGGTGGTCAGTAGCACCCCAGGTTCAGTGGGAGTGAAGACCCACAACAGTGTCTATTGGCTTTAATGGTTATTTTGACTATGACTGTTGTTGCAAGATTCCGGAGATGACTAGCGACAATAATGCCATTTGTATATGTGGTTTGTGACTTTCAAGTACAGGATAAGTTGAAGTGAGTTTCATTCATTTTGATTTTTAGTATTGCTCTTTCATTCTTTCATGACACTCTAGAAGAACTTTTGAATAATGTAAGAATTTGAGTGTAAAGAACAAAGGCAGCCTAGCAGTCAACCGTTAAATTCCGTGTGTGAGAAGAAGGTACAAACATTAAGTATATTGTTCATTTCTCTTAATTATATTACATTTTATGAACTTTGTGTTTCTGTGTCTCTCCTTTCTCTGGTAGTTGTTAACTGCAGCGGGCGAGTCACTGAGCAGTGCGGGACACACCTAAGGAAGAGGCGAGGCTTGAGCACTCTCCTGAACACGCTCAGTCACAGTGGGGTCGTTATGAGGTTGTGAGTGTTTATTCCAAACACGAGGTTGTTTATCCGGAACATTTATGAGTTCCTATAGTTCCTCTCTCAGCACACTGCTGTGGCCGAAGAGCCTTAAATAAGTCTATAAGAAGTGTTGTTGTTGTTGTTTAAGATTCAGCTACTGGGAACAAAACGTTCAAAGTAGCACGGGCTATGGTGAGCCCGTAGTGGACTTACCTGGCACAGGAGCGAGGCTCTACCTGTCCGTATACAAGAAGTATCCTAGCTCCCATTCATATATATATGTGATGGTGAGGTGTTGCCGAGGTGAGGTGAGTATAAGGTATTTTCTTGGGGTGAGAGAGGTGCTGCTGAAGTGAGGTGAGTATACGGTATACTCTGGGAGTGAGAGAGGTGCTG
This sequence comes from Procambarus clarkii, assembly GCF_040958095.1. Classification (NCBI taxonomy): domain Eukaryota; kingdom Metazoa; phylum Arthropoda; class Malacostraca; order Decapoda; family Cambaridae; genus Procambarus; species Procambarus clarkii. Next base: position 15,620,526 of record NC_091157.1, read on the forward strand.
CAGAAGTGAGGTGAGTATACGGTATACTCTGGGGGTGAGAGAGGTGCTGCAAAGGTGAGATGAGTACACATTATACTCTGGGTATCCTTTACCCTGAGTGAAGAGTTCTTGACAACCTGCTGAGGATGAGGCAAGGATCCTCACCAGGATCCTCGCTTTATCCTCAGCAGGCGGGGGCGCCTCATCCTCAGGATGAGGATGAGGCGCCCCCATCTTCACAAAACGCCGTGTGAAGATGCGAGGCCAGCTGAATGTGAAACAGTTGGCTGAAGAGGTTTGCCACGAGCTGCCTACACTGGAGAGACTGTTGCAGACAGACCTTCCGGTACGCTGTACGAGGTGCCGTGTCCCATTTCATCACACATGCACGAGTCCCTCGTGCATGTGTGATGAAATTAGGGTAGAATGTGCAACCTCATGATGCCCACTTCCACTCACAAGATGGATGTGAGGTCCGTTGCTGCTCACAGGATACAAATGAGGTGCACTACGACTCACTAGGAGAGTCAGGGGTGCACTATCACTCATAGAGTGGGTGTGTGGGTCCTCTACAGCTCACATGATGGGTTTGGGGTTCACCATCGCTCACAGGATGGTATAGGGGTCTACCCTCGTTCAAAATATGGCACTGGGGTCTACAGCCCTCAGAGACTGGGTATGAACGTGCACCATAGCACACATAAATAGCATTGGGTGCTCAAATGGGATCCAATATCGTGTACACTCGGGATGAGTATTGTGTGCCCTACCACTTTCAGGATGAGAATGAAGAGTAACCACTCACAGTATGTATATGCTTGGGGCACTACCCTTCACAGGATGGGCATGAGGCATAGTAAAACTCACTGGATGACTATAGGGTGCAAAATATGTGCACTAATATGATGAATACAACAAATACAACTGCAGTTTAAAATGGCCGCAAGCTGCGGCGAGGCTGCGGCCGAGTGCATGACGGATGAGAGACGCGGCCAGACAGTTGTGGGCCGGGACGAGAGATGGCATAAACTTAGGGCTCGTAACTGGCACGCAAGTTGCCTCTTCAAGAGCCTCGTAACTATATATCAAGCTATCACAAGAGCCATGAAGGCCTATCACAAGAACCATGAAGGCCTATCACAAGAGGCCATGAAGGACTATAATATATGAGCTTCTTTTGAAGTTGGCATAATTTTAGTTGTTGGTTTAGCGACGATCTCCCTAATGCTGTACCAGCGTTTGATCTCCGATCACAAAAAAAGTGTATCCAGCATTTTGGTGAAAATATACGTCCAAGAGTATACCTGCTTTTTTTTCTTCTTTTTTTTTTTGCAGGGATAGTCCTGTTCGGGCCCTAAGCCTCTGGCTGGCCCACTGTGTTGCTTGTTTCTGTTTTACTTGGGCGGAGTAAGAGTATTTATTAGTATGGTCGCTTCAGTAAGAAGTATACCTGTTGGTTGGTCAACACGTTAGTGCCACTGTTTTAAAACTTGCTAGTTGTTGACAGCCTTTAATCTTATCACCAAACAAAACCATGATGACTTAAGGGGTTGGGCAATGTTTCTTCAATTCATCATTATATTCCAGCTCTTGGTCCTGATATTCTATCCATCTAGATCTATAGGAAACAGTGTTTGTCAGTCAGGCTGTCCAAAGCTGGGGGTCAGATGCGTGTGGCTAGCCTCATCCAATTTGGAAGGGTGAATCGTCTGGAGTTGGTAATGGACATAGTCTGCTCGGGATCGGTCCTAGTCGTTCTATTAAGAGGGATCGGACCCAATTGTAACCCCCTTGCCAATGTAATTAGTGAAAGGTGTCTGGACGAGTCCTTAGATTTTTTACTCTAAAACACTGAAAATTAATTCAGTATTACGTTTTATTAGACAGTGGGGAGAGGGGGAAGAGTGGGGATAGAAAGAGGAAGTTGAGAGGGGAAAGAAAGGCAGAGGAGGAGAGGACAGGCGGAAGAGGGGAGAGAGGGAAGAAGGGTAACAGCAGAGCACTGGGAGTATACCTAGAGACGGAATTCGTAAGTTCTTTACTCCCCGAACCTGGCCTGAGGCCATGCTTGACTTGTGATAACTTTGTCCAACAGGCTGTTGCTTAGAGTGGTCCACAGGCCTACATATTCACTACAGCCTGGTTGGTCTGGCACTTCTTGCAGAAACTTGTCTAAGTGCCTCTTCAATACATCCACCTTCGTTCCAGCAATATTTCTAATGCTTGCTGGGAGGGTGTTGAACTGTTATGGACCTCTGATGTTTAGACAGTGTTCTCTGACTGTGCCTATGGCACCTCTACTATTCAATGGTTCTATTTTACATTTCCCTCCGTATCTTTCGCTCCAGTCTGTTGTTATTCTACTGTACAAATTTGAGGCCTGGAATTCTAGTATCTTCCATGTATATATTATTTGATACCTCTTTCTTCTCCTTTTCAGAGATCACACGTTGAGAGCTTTGAGACGGCCCAATAATTTAGGTGCTTTATCGTGTCTATGCGTGCCGTATATGTTTTCTGTATTCCCTCTAATTCAGAGATCTTTCCTGCTCTGAAGGGGGAAGTGAGTCCCAAGCAATACGCAAGGCAGGACAGCACCACTGATTTAAATAGTATTACCATTGCTGGGGGGTGGGGTCCTGTATCTGAACGTTCTCATAATCCAGAGAGGGGAAGAGAGTGTATAGTGGAGAGTGAGAAAGGGAAGATTGGGAGAGGGGAACGATGATGGAAAGGGTGGAGGAATGGGAGAGGTGGGGAAAACTGCGAGAAAGGGTGGAAGGAAAAGGGATTGTCTGGGGAAAGCACCAAGCCATTACAACTATATAGCACTTAGAAGGGGTGAGAATAAGGATTTAGGATGGGCTCGGGAGGAAAGAAATGGTGCCTAACCACTTGGACGGTCGGGGATGCCGACCTGCATGAAGCGAGACCGTCGCTCTACCGTCCAGCCCAAGTGGAAAGGATGGGGGGAAGGATAGGGAAAGAGAGATGAGAGAGAGGGGGAAAGGGGAATAGGGAGGGGAAGGGGAAAGTGTCCTATGTGCAGCTGGGTACCTCATAATCCTTCTATACTTCTAAGACAGAATGTCTGTCTGTTAACCTGTCCAACAGTAACGGCCAGATACATGGAGGGCAAATTTCACCCAAATTTTCAGGCGTAGTGTGGGGTTCGGGACGGACATGACATAGTAGAATAGGCCTTAGCTAAATGCTTTACGATATATCAGCCTGTCACACCCCCCCCCCCCATCTCCCCCCACCCACCCATGGGCAATTTTCATGAAAATGTAAATGAAATCGAGAATGTGATTTCCACAGTTTATCCAGAATTTTCATGAGTTACTACAAAACGATCAACTAAATACATTGGGGTTCCAATGACCTTAGGGCAGGTAAGCAGGGGATGGAAGGCAGGGGCGAGGATGCAGAAATCTTGAGCGATGATCTGGAGACAAGTCGAAGAGGGGAGATAAATATTGGTGGCCCAACCACCGTAGGTAATGACTTGCAGGGGTAGTGTATGTGATGGCGACTTGAACTGCTGTAATTTGCTGTACACACAGGGCTGGGCTCGTAAGCAGCTGGCTATTGATGGTAGGTGTTGGTGTTAGTGTCTTTCTTTTTCCCTGACTTTTTCAGCAAACTCTGATCGTTGGTCTTCCTGTTCTTGGGCTTCTTGGCCGGCCTGGAGGTCTGACTATGTGTAGTCATCGTGGTGCTGTCGTTGGAGGTTGAAAGCGTGGTGTCCTGAAGGAAGTCGTCAGCTGAGTAGTGGTACTTCCGTGAAGGAGGAGATGGTGCTCAAATCGAGACATCCTGATCCGAGGAATCTGCTGATTCAACAGCCGGGGCAGTGAATCTTGAAGGTTGAGTTCTTGAATGATGAGTAGGTGCTGCAGCCGATGTAGAAGATTCTGTCGGCGTACATACGATGGGTGGAGCTGTGGAAGATGTCGATGGATGAGGAGGCGTCGGCTCTTAGGCGGCTTGCGATACTTTTGCAACAAGAGAAGGCGTTGCAGCTGTTGACAGTAGGTCCGTAAGTGCAACGGCGCTCACAGTGATGTCCAAGACTGGTTCATTTGCTTGAGAAGAACTTGTAGTTGAGTGGTGGTGGTGTAGACTTCATCAGGAACGTTGAAGGCTACGAGACCATTTGCTTTGTAGAGAATATTCAAAATTCTTACATATTCTTGGGGATTAGAGCCAGCTATCATGCTAGCCACAGGTATCAAAGCCTGCACCATGCTGTATAGTGATTAGTCGGGTTGAGATGGTGGTGGCACTGGCTGGCTCGGTGAATTGCTGGGAGCTGGGTCTCCATTGGCTAGGTTGGTGTTTAGTGGCACTTCCTCTTCCCGGTAGCTGCTGGAAAATGGCGGCTTGAACGTTGAACCTTGAGGCGGCTTGTGGCTGGTTGATTGAAGCTGAAGTGCTTGAGCTGGTGCTAGCTGCAGAGGAAGATTTGCTTTCCTCCTGGATCTTGATAGTTTCTTGTCTGTGGGAAATCGATGGGAAATTGCAGAATGATCGCCGTTGCAAAGTAGACAATGTGGAGTTTATGACGTGCAGATAGAATAATGGTGATCGCTAGCGCAAATGTTGCATTTCTGAGTAGGTACACCCAGGCAGAAATACCTACCTGGGTGTAGGTATTTTCCCGGGTGTAGGTATTGAGATACCCAGGGGTATCTCACTTATTGGTGAGGTGGATGTACTGGTAACACCGGAAGCACTGGTTGACTATGTAGTATTGCTCCATCTTCACTCCGTATGGAGGAACCTGGATGCCCTGACAGTGAAAGCCATGAGTGGTGGCCCGCGTAGCAGCGGCTACTGTGGAAAAGGTTAGCTACTGAGGAGGAAGCCTTCGAATGTGGTGAAATCCTCGTTGTCTGTGTCGATTCTCTACAGAATATCGTTCATACTTCGATCAGCAATCCAATTGCTGATCCCACTAGGAAAGACAGTACGTGCAGCACAAAACTGTCGTGAGTAGGTGGGGTCGAGGCGAGCTCTGCGAAGTAGGTAGTCATGAGCCATCAGTTTCTCAAGGTACTCCTTGCTGGAGAAGTAAAATACGATGTACATGCCTTCCTGGCCGATGTCGATAGGTGTTACGCTAGCTACTTCTTTAAGGAGCTTCAGGAAGTCTGTCTTGGAGAACGTATGCTCGTCGAGGAGCTTACCCCTAACCTTGTAGCGATTGTGACGCATGGTGATGGGCAGCAGCTCAACCAAACAATTAGCTAACACGTGGCGTGTTGATGGAAGACGCCCTCTCACTGTCAGTACGGCCGGCTGGTTCACTCCTCACATTATTGAAGATCCCCCAAACACACACTGAAACTACGACGTTGGTACAACGTTCGAACAAGTTTTAACACCACCTAACCAGTTATAACAACCAATATAGCAAGTTGTAACACCGTTCTAATACGTCATAAACACGTTAAGCCAAGATGTAACAACTTTATTACAAGTTGTAACAAGCGGGAAATAGAGACAGTTTCGATTTGTGTTTCCAGGGGAAGGCCTTCCATCTCGTCGCCCTGTATAAGACACCAGGCTGGGAGTTGGGCTGACCTTCAGGAGTAAGGCGCTAGTGATCGGGATGTCTAGCAGAGCAGACGCGTCTGCCGCTGACGATCGTTGAGCGCATGGAGTATTATTAGATGTATAATAAAACTTCATAATTTTAAGTATGTAATCAACAGAGATTTTGGTGGGGTTACAGTGATGAAAATAGTGAGCAGTGAAGATGGTTATGGTAAGGGAGAAAGTGTGAAGTGAAGAGGATTATCATGATGAAGATAGTGAATAGTGAAGATGGTTATGATGATGAAGGTAGTGAATAGTGAAGATGGTTATGATGATGAAGATAGTGAGTAGTAAAGATGGTTATGATGATGAAGATAATGAATAGTGAAGATGCTTATGATGATGAAGATAGTGAGTAGTAAAGATGGTTATTGTGATGAAGATAGTGAGAAGTGAAGATGGTTATGATGATGAAGATAGTGAATAGTGAATATGGTTATGGTGACGAAGATAGTGAGTAGTAAAGATGGTTATGGTGATGAAGATAGTGAGTAGTAAAGATGGTTATAATGATGAAGATAGTGAGTAGTAAAGATGGTTATGATGATTAAGATAGTGAATAGTGAAGATGGTTATGGTGATGAAAACAGTGAGCAGTGAAGATGGTTATGGTGATGAAGATAGTGAATAGTGAAGATGGTTATAATGATGAAGATAGTGAATATTGAAGATGGTTATGATGATGAAGATAGTGAGTAGTAAAGATGGTTATAATGATGAAGATAGTGAATAGTGAAGATGGTTACGGTGATTAAAATAGTGAGCAGTGAAGATGGTTATAAGAGAAGAGGTGAGAGAATGGGAGAGATGGGAAACTGGGAAAGAGGTTGAAGAGGGAAGGAGAGGGAGGAAAGGAGAGATGATGTGTAGAAAGATGTAGAGGGTGCCAGAGGGAGGAGAGAAGAGGGATCGAGAGGCCTCTTGGGGGAAGAAAGTTGGTAAGGAGGAAGATGGAAGAGACAGGATAGGAAAAGAGAGGAGAGAGAGAAGGGCAGACAGGGAGAAAGGGGAAACGGGGGGAAGGAGGGAAGAGACAGACCCCATGTGCAGCAATCTCCCCCCCCCTCCCCCACCTCATCAAGATCTATATCCATAAAAGAGAATGTTTATTTGTCTGTCTGAAGCCAGCCATTTGGGTTGAGTGTGAAGGGATTGCTTGAGTCTTCCTGCAATAACTTGCCAATGCACGCAAGAGCACCAACACGGGTGGTGGTGAGGCTGTATAAAGTCAGTTGACACAAGATCACAATACGCGAGGTCCACTGAATCTCTAATGGAGCGGAAAGGGCCGGACGCCGGAAGGTGAGTTATGCAACCGCGGCTGCAATGGCCCACTGGTGGCACGCCAGATGCAACAATACTGGGTGACCCTCGTATCCAAACGAGCATTCAGGTACCTTCCGTCACTGGGTCGTTAGTCGCCCCAACTGCTTGAGCAATATAGAGGATAAACTAATAGGTTTTCACACCAAATTTATTAATTTACCACTAAGAGGCTCTGAGTCAAGACCTGAGTCTTGACTCTGAGTCTTGACTCAGGGAATTGAATCTGGGTTAACTCAGCTAGTAACTGAGTCAACCCAGTTACTAGCAAGTTGTTGTTGTTGTTTAAGACTCGCTACCTGGAACAATAAGTTCCATGTAGCATGGGCTATGGTGAGCCCGTAGTTACTTGCAAGTAGTAATAATAATAAGTAGAGCAAATAGCGGGGGAAGTACTGAGAAAGTGTATAGCGGAGAGACACGTGTAAAGCTAAATAAATTTATTCATTAACCTTTCTCGCTAATCCGTAAGAGGGGGAAGTTAATGTAACTTTAACTCAATTAGAGTTCAGTCTCGATTAACTGTAACTTTACGTTAAGTTAATCGAAAGTATCACTGGCAAAAAGTGAGCAACACCATACGCAACAGGGGAAACAGTTCCCACCACTCTGATATGTCTGACACCTCTGTCTCTACCCTCCTACAATGGTACACAAAGTGAACACTTTGTGAACACTTAGTGAACACTTCGTGAACACTCTGTCTCAACTGCACGCGACACTTGCAGTAATCAAACAATCGTGGTAATTAACGCAACAATAACACCACTTTAATCAGTTGACGTTACCACACTTGTCACTAAAACAATAACACTGTAAATGATAATGCTAAACAATCCTCACATGTCACTGAGACAATAACACTGTAATTAATTAACATTAAACACCTGTCACTAAACAATAAAACGCAAGTAATGAATAATCAAACTTAGACAAGAATAATCCATGGTATAATGAGGCGTGTCACTGAGACAATAATAAATGAGATACTCACCCAACTAATTAACGAGATGATCTCGCGTGTCGCTGAGAGACAAATAACTCACACGAATCAGCACCATATATGCAAATGACAGGTGTGCAGGGCAGTGTCACTCAGACAGGTGCTGCGACACTACTTGTCCTAGACGGTGTTTCCTCGCACCTGTAGCAGGTGTTACCTTACCTTGAGGTTACCTTGAGGTGCTTCCGGGGCTCAGCGTCCCCGCGGCCCGGTCGTCGACCAGGCCTCCTTGTTCCAGGAAATAATTGTAGGTCGGCTGACTGGTAAAACATCAACACAAGGAAACCAAATGTAATAATGACAAGTGTAGAGAAAATACTCATAGTAGGCCGGCCTGGTATTTACCTGAGGGGCCACTACCACAGTGGCCTCGACGAGAACAAGAAGCCGGCGGTTTGTCATTCACGCGCCACTCATACCGCCTTGTACATATGCTCACGCTTTTCTGCGCGTCAGCCTTCATCAACCAGGCTGTGATTCACGTGTCAAGCTGCGAGCCGCCGCATCCAACAACCTTGTTGACCAGTCCAGCAGCCAGGAGGCTTGGTCGGGGACCGGGCCACGGGGTCGTTGAGCCCCGAAATCGTGGCAAGGTAATCGCGTGGCTAGGTGGCGGGGCGTCTCGTGGCAGGTACACACAGGGTGCGTAGGGGCTACGTACATAGGGTGCGAAGGGGCTATGTACATATGGTGCGTAGGGGCTACGTACACAGGGTGCGTAGGAGCTACGTACACAGGGTGCGTAGGAGCTACGTACACAGGGTGCGTAGGGGCTACGTACACAGGGTGCGTAGGAGCTACGTAGACATGATGCACATGGTCGGCGTCTCGGCTCTGATGGGTGGTTCACTAAAATCAACAATTCACGCCAATAATAATGTTAATTCGCACCAGGAATCAAACGGCGACGATTGTGATTGTTGTAAAACTCTCGGATAACCAGTCCCGACCTCCTTAGTACAATGATGGTCGAGATTCACTCGGATGCACACAACAGTCCGTTGCTTCTGCTAATGTTCATATGGTCACTCAACACACTCTACAGCTCGTTAATCGTCGTTAAATACGTAGATAACAGTGACTGGATTATGTAGGCGGCCGAGTAGATTGATTATTAACAAGACGAGTTATTCCTTAACTTAAAGTCTGTATAGTATTAAACTCTTGCAAGTGCCGCTTAGCGCAATTTAGCATTCGTGCACTCTACACAAACCCCGGCGACATAATGACTTTGCCGGACCTTGCCGGGCCCTGCACGCCCTTCAAGGTTCGCTGGTCCGGTAAACGATTGGACCAATAGGACTCAAGGCATAGTGCCTGCTCCAATGCAATATTGGACTATGTCAACCGACAGAGGCCATAAAGTCAAATGTCGGAAACCCCGACACTATTTACTAAATATTCAATACAATAGGCAAATAATATTGTTGCTATATGTTAATAATAAATTGACTCACTGAAAACGTGGCACACTGGAATTTCCCACTCATAGAAAACGAGATTTCCTCCCGTGGAAAACGAGATATCATTGCCACGTCGCTATTAATGTCACCAGCTAATTCTGTTGGGAATTATTCTTAATTCAGCAGTCTTTGGACTGTTAACATCATATAAAACATCTCGCTTGAATTAACTTAATTATTAGTACCAAAACAGAGTAAATGTGACCTTTCTACCACTTTTTTACATCTGGACAAAAGAGCCAGGGCGTCAGTGGAGGAGGGCCAGTAGTCAGCCATTGTTTATTAGACAAGGTCGCTGGAGATAATTAAGCTCCTACAATTCTCCCTTGGACAGATGTGTTACAAATTCAATTCAAATTCGAATTCAAATGTTTATTCAGGTAAAGTACGTACATACAAGGTGTGATACAAATATTGATGAATTTATAGATAGAGGTAGTACATACAGTGCCTAAAGCCACTATTACGCAAAGCGTTTACTTTACTGATGTAAAGTGCTTCTGAAACTGACACACAACTACGTCTACTATAAGGGAAGTGTATTACTGAAACTCGTTTATTATCTTTACATTCCTGGTAAGTTATGTTAAGTATATATACGGCGAACTGGTTAGAACATGAGGCAGCGACCAACCCGTGATAAGTAATATTCTCATCTCTTTATTCAATATACCAATGTTTCCTCTGATATAGCTGTCATATATATAGGATTACTGTTATTAATGCAAGTGCCCTTTGACAGGAACAATTGAAGAGGAAGCAGAACAGTTATTTGGTACACCAGTACATGATGTTGAAGCCATCCTCAAACACGAGGATTATTTGGTGTGATCATCCTTGTTCATAACTGGTGGACCAGTCCTACCTACAAAAAGAAAAGGCCTTCCAATTTTAATTACTAATATGTGGTTTAATACTGAAGTAAATGTCTGCTAACCAGCAGACATTTATATGGTTGACAACATATATCTACAATAGACCCCCCATAATGTGTAAGGAAAACGATTTGTGAGACATTTTAAGAAATACAGTCCACTAAACATTATACCATTTGATATGGTATGATGATAAAATATAAATTAACGTAAAATATAAATTCTATATAAATACATATAAATTAAATAAATAAATATATAAATATATATATATATATATATATATATATATATATATATATATATATATATATATATATATAACTTTTTAGACACTCAACCCACCAGGGGACTCGAACACTGGCCAACAAGGTGGCAGTTGCATGCTGTATCCACTACGCTATACTTCAAAGCCATAAGAGAGGTAGGAATTCTGGGGTATTTAACCAACCAGAAATTCCAATCCTCTCCCAGGCGATGAGATAGTGTGGGACCTCGGATGCTCTTTCATCGGTTCCTGTTATATGGGAAAACTCAGTGCCAAATGCTTAATGCACAGACTACCCTATTCCAGTAGCTGAAGTTTATAACTTTTTAGACACTCAACCCACCAGGGGACTCGAACACTGGCCAACAAGGTGGCAGTTGCATGCTGTATCCACTACGCTATACTTCAAAGCCATAAGAGAGGTAGGAATTCTGGGGTATTTAACCAACCAGAAATTCCAATCCTCTCCCAGGCGATGAGATAGTGTGGGACCTCGGATGCTCTTTCATCGGTTCCTGTTATATGGGAAAACTCAGTGCCAAATGCTTAATGCACAGACTACCCTATTCCAGTAGCTGAAGTTTATAACTTTTTAGACACTCAACCCACCAGGGGACTCGAACACTGGCCAACAAGGTGGCAGTTGCATGCTGTATCCACTACGCTATACTTCAAAGCCATAAGAGAGGTAGGAATTCTGGGGTATTTAACCAACCAGAAATTCCAATCCTCTCCCAGGCGATGAGATAGTGTGGGACCTCGGATGCTCTTTCATCGGTTCCTGTTATATGGGAAAACTCAGTGCCAAATGCTTAATGCACAGACTACCCTATTCCAGTAGCTGAAGTTTATAACTTTTTAGACACTCAACCCACCAGGGGACTCGAACACTGGCCAACAAGGTGGCAGTTGCATGCTGTATCCACTACGCTATACTTCAAAGCCATAAGAGAGGTAGGAATTCTGGGGTATTTAACCAACCAGAAATTCCAATCCTCTCCCAGGCGATGAGATAGTGTGGGACCTCGGATGCTCTTTCATCGGTTCCTGTTATATGGGAAAACTCAGTGCCAAATGCTTAATGCACAGACTACCCTATTCCAGTAGCTGAAGTTTATAACTTTTTAGACACTCAACCCACCAGGGGACTCGAACACTGGCCAACAAGGTGGCAGTTGCATGCTGTTCGAGTCCCCTGGTGGGTTGAGTGTCTAAAAAGTTATAAACTTCAGCTACTGGAATAGGGTAGTCTGTGCATTAAGCATTTGGCACTGAGTTTTCCCATATAACAGGAACCGATGAAAGAGCATCCGAGGTCCCACACTATCTCATCGCCTGGGAGAGGATTGGAATTTCTGGTTGGTTAAATACCCCAGAATTCCTACCTCTCTTATGGCTTTGAAGTATAGCGTAGTGGATACAGCATGCAACTGCCACCTTGTTGGCCAGTGTTCGAGTCCCCTGGTGGGTTGAGTGTCTAAAAAGTTATAAACTTCAGCTACTGGAATAGGGTAGTCTGTGCATTAAGCATTTGGCACTGAGTTTTCCCATATAACAGGAACCGATGAAAGAGCATCCGAGGTCCCACACTATCTCATCGCCTGGGAGAGGATTGGAATTTCTGGTTGGTTAAATACCCCAGAATTCCTACCTCTCTTATGGCTTTGAAGTATAGCGTAGTGGATACAGCATGCAACTGCCACCTTGTTGGCCAGTGTTCGAGTCCCCTGGTGGGTTGAGTGTCTAAAAAGTTATAAACTTCAGCTACTGGAATAGGGTAGTCTGTGCATTAAGCATTTGGCACTGAGTTTTCCCATATAACAGGAACCGATGAAAGAGCATCCGAGGTCCCACACTATCTCATCGCCTGGGAGAGGATTGGAATTTCTGGTTGGTTAAATACCCCAGAATTCCTACCTCTCTTATGGCTTTGAAGTATAGCGTAGTGGATACAGCATGCAACTGCCACCTTGTTGGCCAGTGTTCGAGTCCCCTGGTGGGTTGAGTGTCTAAAAAGTTATAAACTTCAGCTACTGGAATAGGGTAGTCTGTGCATTAAGCATTTGGCACTGAGTTTTCCCATATAACAGGAACCGATGAAAGAGCATCCGAGGTCCCACACTATCTCATCGCCTGGGAGAGGATTGGAATTTCTGGTTGGTTAAATACCCCAGAATTCCTACCTCTCTTATGGCTTTGAAGTATAGCGTAGTGGATACAGCATGCAACTGCCACCTTGTTGGCCAGTGTTCGAGTCCCCTGGTGGGTTGAGTGTCTAAAAAGTTATAAACTTCAGCTACTGGAATAGGGTAGTCTGTGCATTAAGCATTTGGCACTGAGTTTTCCCATATAACAGGAACCGATGAAAGAGCATCCGAGGTCCCACACTATCTCATCGCCTGGGAGAGGATTGGAATTTCTGGTTGGTTAAATACCCCAGAATTCCTACCTCTCTTATGGCTTTGAAGTATAGCGTAGTGGATACAGCATGCAACTGCCACCTTGTTGGCCAGTGTTCGAGTCCCCTGGTGGGTTGAGTGTCTAAAAAGTTATAAACTTCAGCTACTGGAATAGGGTAGTCTGTGCATTAAGCATTTGGCACTGAGTTTTCCCATATAACAGGAACCGATGAAAGAGCATCCGAGGTCCCACACTATCTCATCGCCTGGGAGAGGATTGGAATTTCTGGTTGGTTAAATACCCCAGAATTCCTACCTCTCTTATGGCTTTGAAGTATAGCGTAGTGGATACAGCATGCAACTGCCACCTTGTTGGCCAGTGTTCGAGTCCCCTGGTGGGTTGAGTGTCTAAAAAGTTATAAACTTCAGCTACTGGAATAGGGTAGTCTGTGCATTAAGCATTTGACACTGAGTTTTCCCATATAACAGGAACCGATGAAAGAGCATCCGAGGTCCCACACTATCTCATCGCCTGGGAGAGGATTGGAATTTCTGGTTGGTTAAATACCCCAGAATTCCTACCTCTCTTATGGCTTTGAAGTATAGCGTAGTGGATACAGCATGCAACTGCCACCTTGTTGGCCAGTGTTCGAGTCCCCTGGTGGGTTGAGTGTCTAAAAAGTTATAAACTTCAGCTACTGGAATAGGGTAGTCTGTGCATTAAGCATTTGGCACTGAGTTTTCCCATATAACAGGAACCGATGAAAGAGCATCCGAGGTCCCACACTATCTCATCGCCTGGGAGAGGATTGGAATTTCTGGTTGGTTAAATACCCCAGAATTCCTACCTCTCTTATGGCTTTGAAGTATAGCGTAGTGGATACAGCATGCAACTGCCACCTTGTTGGCCAGTGTTCGAGTCCCCTGGTGGGTTGAGTGTCTAAAAAGTTATAAACTTCAGCTACTGGAATAGGGTAGTCTGTGCATTAAGCATTTGGCACTGAGTTTTCCCATATAACAGGAACCGATGAAAGAGCATCCGAGGTCCCACACTATCTCATCGCCTGGGAGAGGATTGGAATTTCTGGTTGGTTAAATACCCCAGAATTCCTACCTCTCTTATGGCTTTGAAGTATAGCGTAGTGGATACAGCATGCAACTGCCACCTTGTTGGCCAGTGTTCGAGTCCCCTGGTGGGTTGAGTGTCTAAAAAGTTATAAACTTCAGCTACTGGAATAGGGTAGTCTGTGCATTAAGCATTTGGCACTGAGTTTTCCCATATAACAGGAACCGATGAAAGAGCATCCGAGGTCCCACACTATCTCATCGCCTGGGAGAGGATTGGAATTTCTGGTTGGTTAAATACCCCAGAATTCCTACCTCTCTTATGGCTTTGAAGTATAGCGTAGTGGATACAGCATGCAACTGCCACCTTGTTGGCCAGTGTTCGAGTCCCCTGGTGGGTTGAGTGTCTAAAAAGTTATAAACTTCAGCTACTGGAATAGGGTAGTCTGTGCATTAAGCATTTGGCACTGAGTTTTCCCATATAACAGGAACCGATGAAAGAGCATCCGAGGTCCCACACTATCTCATCGCCTGGGAGAGGATTGGAATTTCTGGTTGGTTAAATACCCCAGAATTCCTACCTCTCTTATGGCTTTGAAGTATAGCGTAGTGGATACAGCATGCAACTGCCACCTTGTTGGCCAGTGTTCGAGTCCCCTGGTGGGTTGAGTGTCTAAAAAGTTATAAACTTCAGCTACTGGAATAGGGTAGTCTGTGCATTAAGCATTTGGCACTGAGTTTTCCCATATAACAGGAACCGATGAAAGAGCATCCGAGGTCCCACACTATCTCATCGCCTGGGAGAGGATTGGAATTTCTGGTTGGTTAAATACCCCAGAATTCCTACCTCTCTTATGGCTTTGAAGTATAGCGTAGTGGATACAGCATGCAACTGCCACCTTGTTGGCCAGTGTTCGAGTCCCCTGGTGGGTTGAGTGTCTAAAAAGTTATAAACTTCAGCTACTGGAATAGGGTAGTCTGTGCATTATATATATATATATATATATATTAGTATATTTTGGTAGCAGTCTTTCCTGTAGACATATATAATTAAATATGACCGAAAAAGTAAGATTAATAATTCTAACACGAATTTTCACAATCTTTCGTACATTTCTTTTCACTGTTGGTGGTAATTCAAAAATCAATTCTCCAAAATTCATTTTTATTTCTAGTCTGATGCGACACTTGAGCGCGTTTCGTAAAACTTATTACATTTTTAAAGACTTTAGTTTAAACATACACAACTGAATAGAACTTACACATCTCCGATTTGTTTATATCTACATTTATATCGTCAGGCGGCTTGACGTTTGCGAGGCATTACACATCAAGAAGTCAACACCAGCAATCAACAGCCAATTAATGCACAACTATATTCTACCCACCTCAAGACTCCGCTCCAATATAGCAGCATCAAGAAATATGGACCAATAGGCTTCCTACAATCACTTCTATTCAATACCCATTGTTTCGTGTTCTGCCTTGTGTTGATGAAATTAATACCTTATTAAATACCACCTCACCCCATCCACCTCACTCAAATGTAGATATAAACAAATCGGAGATGTGTAAGTTCTATTCAGTTGTGTATGTTTAAACTAAAGTCTTTGAAAATGTAATAAGTTTTACGAAACGCGCTCAAGTGTCGCGTCAGACTAGAAATAAAAATGAATTTTGGAGAATTGATTTTTGAATTACCACCAACAGTGAAAAGAAATGTACGAAAGATTGAGAAAATTCGTGTTAGAATTATTAATCTTACTTTTTCGGTCATATTTAATAATATATATATATATATATATATATATATATATATATATATATATATATATATATATATATATATATATATATATATATATATATAAATATATATATATATATATATATATATATATATATATATATATATATATATATATATATATATCCAGTCTGTTCCCTACATGAAGGATACATCACGAGTGAGGCCCTAGTCCATTGAGACACGTAACACTGTAGGCCTCCTCTTGTCCCTTCATGTTCATTGGAAAAGTTCCCTCTCGCTCCACTCTCTAGGTCTGGCTTTTCGGGACTGTCACATGGCATGCTCATAACTTCTCCTCGCTCTCATTAAGTTCAACCACTTGGGCTGGACGGTAGAGCAACGGTCTCGCTTCATGGAGGATGGCGTTCAATCCCCTTCCATCCAAGTGGTTGGGCACCATTCCTTCCCTCCGTCCCATCCAAAATCCGTATCTTAACCCCCCTTCCAAGTGCTATATAGTCGTAATGGCTTGGCGCTTTCCCTCTGATAGTTCCCTTCCCTTCGCTCTCATTAATAAAGGACAAGGCACACAACAACCCTTTGGTCTCCTGTGGCCAGATTCACGAAGCAGTTATGCAAGCACTTACGAACCTGTATAACTTTTCTAAATCTTTGTCGGCTTTGTGTGCAATTATTAAACCGTTAATGAGCTCCGAAGGCTGTTTATAACAATAACAACAGCTGATTGGGAAGTTTTCATGCTTGCAAACTGTTTAATAAATGTAACCAAAGCCGTCAAAGATTTAGGAAAGAAGTACACGTTCGTAAGAACTTGCGTAACTGCTTCGTGAATCTAGCCCCTTGTGACATGGGCTCTCCGTATAAATTCCCAACATGGTACACCTAAGTCTTTATTTAACAAAACTTTGTCCAATGCACTCAATGGTTGTGCACTCTGAAGCCCATTTGCTAATCTATCATCTTGTACTCAATTTGCACATCTTAAGTCAGTTGTCATAATCCATTCTCTAACAATAGCCTCATCCAACTTTGCAACATAAAAGGGTTGTCTGTGTCATAGGCAAGTCGAGGTCGGACCAGGTGCCTTCCCTAAAGAAATATTGTTATCAATAGCTACCCCTTGCAATATCCATAATATCTGAAATGAAATAGCCATGCTTACTCCGGCCGTTTGCGCCTGTATTGTTATGGCTAATTATAAATGATGAAGGTCAATAAATTGGGTTTGCAGTAATATATTTTCAGAGAGAAAGAGAGAGAGAGAGAGAGAGAGAGAGAGAGAGAGAGAGAGAGAGAGAGAGAGAGAGAGAGAGAGAGAGAGAGAGAAACAGAAAGGATGGGGAAAAGGAGGTATAATGCGAGGGTGAGAGGGAAGGTGACTGGGAAAACAGCAAGAAAACAGCAGATGGTGGATATTGGGGAGAGGGAAAGAGAGGGGGACAATAGTTGAGATATGGAAGATACAGGAGGAGAAGAAGAGGAAAAGAGAAGAGAAAAGAAAGAGAGAAGGGAGAGTAAGAAAGAGAGTGCAGAGTGGAAAGCTGGAGGGAGACCCGGGCACCGCCGGGCAGCCATCTTCTGTTATTTAATTACGCAGGCTTAGTGTTTTCTCCAATTTGAATATAAATTGGAAAAGTTTAGATTGCGAAATGGTCGGTGTGAATATTGGTTTGTAAATTGGTTCGGTGATTATGAACCACACTTGCCGGTATGAGGACCGGCGTGACACAGACAGCTTCAAGCGTCGACTTGACACAGACAGCTTCAAGCGTGGGCGTGGCCCCTCAAAGACAGCTTCAAACGTGGACTTGACACAGACAGCTTCAAGCGTGGATGTGGTCCTCACAGATAGCTTCAACCGTGGGCGTGGCCCATCAAAGACAGCTTCAAACGTGGACTTGACACAAATAGCTTCAACCGTGGGCGTGACACTCACAGACAGTTTTAAACGTGGGCGTGGCGCTCACAGACAGCTTCAAGCGAGGACATGACACAGACCGCTTCAAACGTGGGCGTGGACCTCACAGACAGCTTCAAGCGTAGGCGTTGCCCTCACAGACAGTTTCAACCGTGGGCGTTTTCTCACAGACATCTTCAAACGTCAGCGTGGCCCCTCACAGACAGCTTCAAGCGTGGGCGTGGCCCTCAGACAGCTTCAACCGTGGGCGTGGCCCCTCACAGACAGCTTCAAGCGTGGTCGTGGCCCCTCACAGAAAGTTTCAAGCGTGAGCGTGACCCACACTGACAGCTTAAAGCGAGGGCGTAGCCTTCACAGACAGCTTCAACCGTGGGCGTGGTGATCACAGACAGCTTCAACCATGGGCCTGGCCCTCTCAGACAGCTTCAACCTTGGACGTGGCCCCTCACAGACAGCTTAAACTTTGGGTGTGAACCACTCACAGACAGCTTCAAGCGTGGGCGTGGCCCTCACACACAGCTTCAAGCGTGGGCATGGCCCTCACACACAGCTTCAAGCGTTTGCATAGCACAGACAGCTTCAAGCGTGGGCGTGCCCCTCCCAGACAGCTTCAAGCGTGGGCCGTGTCCCTCACAAACAGCTTCAAGCGTGAGCGTGGCCCTCACAGACAGCTTCAAGCGTAGGCGTGGCCTCTCACAGACAGTTTCAAGCATTTGCATGGCACAGACAGATTCCAAGCGTGGGCGTGGCTCTCACAGACAGCTTCATTCGTGAGCGTGGCCCTCACAGACAGTTTCAAGCGTGGGGGTGGCCCTCACAGACAGCTTCAAGCGTTTGCATGGCACAGACAGCTTCAAGCGTGGGTGTGACCCTCACAGACAGCTTCAAGCGTGGGTGTGACCCTCACAGACAGCTTCAAGCGTGGGTGTGACCCTCACAGACAGCTTCAAGCGTTTGCATGGCACAGACAGCTTCAAGCGTAGGCGTGGTCTCTCACAGACCGCTTCAAGCGCTTGCATGGCACAGACAGCTTCAAGCGTTTGCATGGCACAGACAGCTTCAAGAGAGAGCGTGGCCCTCACACACAGCTTCAAGCGAGTGCGTGGCTCCTCACAGACAGCTTCAAGCGTGGGCTTGGGCCCTCACAGACAAGCTTCAAGTGTGGGAGTGGCCCCTCACAGACAGCTTCAAGCGTGGGCGTGGCCCCTAAACATACAGATTCAAGCGAGGGCGTGGCCCCCACAGACAGCTTCAAGCGTGGGCGTGGCCCTCACAGACAGCTTCAAGCGTGAGCGTGGCCCTCACACACAGCTTCAAGCGTGAGCGTGGCCCTCACACACAGCTTCAGGCGTGACAGTGGCGCTCACAGATAACTTCAAGCGTGGGCGTGGCCCTCACAAACAGCTTCAAGCGTGGGCGTGGCGCTCACAAACAGCTTCAAGCGTGGGCGTGGCCCTCACAGACAGTTTCAAGCGTGGGTGTGGCCCTCACAGACAGCTTCAAGCGTGGGCGTGGCCCTTAGAGACAGCTTCAAGCGTGGGCGTTGTCCTCACAGACAGCTTCAAGCGTGAGCGTGGCCCTCACACACAGCTTCAAGCGTGAGCGTGGCCCTTAGAGACAGCTTCAAGCGTGGGCGTTGTCCTCACAGACAGCTTCAAGCGTGAGCGTGGCCCTCACACACAGCTTCAAGCGTGAGCGTGGCCCTCACACACAGCTTCAAGCGTGGGCGTGGCCCTCACACACAGCTTCAAGCGTGGGCGTGGCGCTCACACACCGCTTCAAGCGTGAGCGTGGCCCTCACACACCGCTTCAAGCGTGAGCGTGGCCCTCACACACAGCTTCAAGCGTGGGCGTGGCCCTCACACACCGCTTCAAGCGTGGGCCTTTCCTATATAGGAGAGGGAGGTGAGTACATGTAAACAGGAGTTGCTTCCAATAGGTCAATAGGCCGCCTGTAATTTATTTTTCTCTTATTCGCCTTCCAGGCGAAGTAGGCTTGCCTGTTAATGGTTAACGTTCTCTGGGGCACACGTGAACGTTCTCTGGGGTACACGTGAACGTTCTCTGGGGTACACGTGAACGTTCTCTGGGGTACACGTGAACGTTCTCTGGGGTACACGTGAACGTTCTCTGGGGTACACGTGAACGTTCTCTGGGGTACACGTGAACGTTCTCTGGGGTACACGTGAACGTTCTCTGGGGTACACGTGAACGTTCTCTGGGGTACACGTGAACGTTCTCTGGGTACACGTGAACGTTCTCTGGGGTACACGTGAACGTTCTCTGGGGAACACGTTAACGTTCTCTGGGGTTCACGTGAACGTTCTCAGGGATACACAAATA
The DNA here is from genome assembly GCF_040958095.1 of Procambarus clarkii. Taxonomy (NCBI): domain Eukaryota; kingdom Metazoa; phylum Arthropoda; class Malacostraca; order Decapoda; family Cambaridae; genus Procambarus; species Procambarus clarkii. The sequence goes on from NC_091157.1 coordinate 15,640,537, forward strand.
CATTCTCTTGAGTACACTTGAACGTTCTCTGGGGTACATGTGAACGTTCTCTGAGGTACACGTGAACGTTCTCTGGGATACACAAGAACATTATCTGGCGTAAACGTGAACGTTCTCTGGAGTACACGTGAACGTTCTCTCAGGTACACGTAGACGTTCTCTGAGGTACACATAAACATTCTCTGGGGTACACGTGATCATTCTCTGGGGGACACGTGAACGTTCTCTGAGGTACACGTGAACGTTCTCTGGGGTACACGTGTACGCTCTCTGGGGTACACGTGAACGTTCTCTGGGGTAACGTGAACGTTCTCTGGGGTACACGTTAACATTCTCAGGTGTACACGTGAACGTTCTCTGGGGTACACGTGAACGTTCTCTGGGGTACACGTGAACGTTCTCTGGGGTACACGTGAACGTTCTCTGGGGTACACGTGAACGTTCTCTGGGGTACACGTGAACGTTCTCTGGGGTACACGTGAACGTTCTCTGGGGTACACGTGTACGCTCTCTGGGGTACACGTGAACGTTCTCTGGGGTAACGTGAACGTTCTCTGGGGTACACGTTAACATTCTCAGGTGTACACGTGAACGTTCTCTGGGGTACACGTGAACGTTCTCAGGTGTACACGTGAACGTTCTCTGGGGTACACGTGAACGTTCTCTGGAGTACACGTGAACGTTCTCTGGGGTACACGTGAACGTTCTCTGGGGTACACGTGAACGTTCTCTGGGGCACACGTGAACGTTCTCTGGGGTACACGTGAACGTTCTCTGGGGTACACGTGAACGTTCTCTGGGGTACACGTGAACGTTCTCTGGGGTACACGTGAACGTTCTCTGGGGTACACGTGAACGTTCTCAGGGAAACACAAATACATTCTCTTGAGAACACTTGAACGTTCTCTGGGGTACATGTGAACGTTCTCTGAGGTACACGTGAACGTTCTCTGGGATACACAAGAACATTATCTGGCGTAAACGTGAACGTTCTCTGGAGTACACGTGAACGTTCTCTGAGGTACACGTAGACGTTCTCTGAGGTACACATAAACATTCTCTGGGGTACACGTGATCATTCTCTGGGGGACACGTGAACGTTCTCTAGGGTACACGTGACCGTTCTCTAGGGTACACGTGAACGTTCTCTGGGGTACACGTGAAGGTTCTCTGGGGTACACGTGAACGTTCTCTGGGGTACACGTGAACGTTCTCTGGGGTACACGTGAACGTTCTCTGGGGTACACGTGAACGTTCTCTGGGGTAAACGTTAACGTTCTCTGGGGTACACGTGAACGTTCTCAGGGATACTCAAATACATTCTCTTGAGTACACGTGAACGTTCTCAAGGGTACATGTGAACGTTCTCTGAGGTACACGTGAACGTTCTCTGGGGCACACGTGAACGTTCTCTGGGGTACACGTGAACGTTCTCTGGGGTACACGTGAACGTTCTCTGGGGCACACGTGAACGTTCTCTGGGGTACACTTGAACGTTCTCTGTGGTACACGTGAACGTTCTCTGGGGTACACGTGAACGTTTTCTGGGGTACACGGGAACGTTCTCTGGGGTACACGTGAACGTTCTCTGGGGTACACGTGAACGTTCTCTGGGGTACACGTGAACGTTCTCTGGAGTACACGTGAACGTTCTCTGGGGTACACGTGAACGTTCTCTGGGGTACACGTGAACGTTCTCTGGGGTACACGTGAACGTTCTCTGGAGTACACGTGAACGTTCTCTGGGGTACACGTGAACGTTCTCTGGGGTACACGTGAACGTTCTCTGGGGTACACGTGAACGTTCTCAGGGATACACAAATACATTCTCTTGAGTACACGTGAACGTTCTCTAGGGTACATGTGAACGGTCTCTGAGGTACACGTGAACGTTCTCTGGGATACACAAGAACATTATCTGGGGTAAACGTGAACGTTCTCTGGAGTACACGTGAACGTTCTCTGAGGTACACGTGAACGTTCTCTGAGGTACACATAAACAATCTCTGGGGTACACGTGATCATTCTCTGGGGGACACGTGAACGTTCTCTAGGGTACACGTAACCGTTCTCTAGGGTACACGTGAACGTTCTCTGGGTACACATGAACGTCCTCTCGGGTACCCGTGAACGTTCTCTGAAGTTCACATGAACGTTCTCTGGGATACACGTGAATGTTCTCTGGGATACATATGAACGTTCTCTGGGATAAAGATGAACGTTCTCTGGGGTAAACGTGAATGTTCTCTGGGTACGCATGAACGTCTGGAGTACAGATGAACGTTCTCTGGAGTACACGTGAACCTTCTCTGAGGTACACGTGAACGTTCTCTGGGGTACACGTGTACGCTCTCTGGGGTACACGTGAACGTTCTCTGGGGTAACGTGAACGTTCTCTGCGGTACACGTTAACGTTCTCTGAGGTAACGTGAACGTTCTCTGGGGTACACGTGAACGTTCTCTGGGGTACACGTGAACGTTCTCTGGGGTACACGTGAACGTTCTCTGGGGTACACGTGAACGTTCTCTGGGGTACACGTGAACGTTCTCTGGGGTACACGTTAACGTTCTCTGGGGTTCACGTGAACGTTCTCAGGGATACACAAATACATTCTCTTGAGTACACGTGAACGTTCTCTAGGGTACATGTGAACGTACTCTGAGGTACACGTGAACGTTCTCTGGGGCACACGTGAACGTTCTCTGGGGTACACGTGAACGTTCTCTGGGGTACACGTGAACGTTCTCTGGGGCACACGTGAACGTTCTCTGGGGTACACTTGAACGTTCTCTGGGTACACGTGAACGTTCTCTGGGGCACACGTGAACGTTCTCTGGGGTACACGGGAACGTTCTCTGGGGTACACGGGAACGTTCTCTGGGGTACACGTGAACGTTCTCTGGGGTACCACGTGAACGTTCTCTGGGGTACACGTGAACGTTCTCTGGGGTACACGTGAACGTTCTCTGGGGTACACGTGAACGTTCTCTGGGGTACACGTGAACGTTCTCTGGGGTACACGTGAACGTTCTCTGGGGTACACGTGAACGATCTCAGGGATACACAAATACATTCTCTTGAGTACACGTGAACGTTCTCTAGGGTACATGTGAACGTTCTCTGAGGTACACGTGAACGTTCTCTGGGGCACACGTGAACGTTCTCTGGGGTACACGTGAACGTTCTCTGAGGTACACGTGAACGTTCTCTGGGGCACACGTGAACGTTCTCTGGGGTACACTTGAACGTTCTCTGGGGTACACGTGAACGTTCTCTGGGGTACACGTGAACGTTCTCTGGGGTACACGTGAACGTTCTCTGGGGTACACGTGAAGGTTCTCTGGGGTACACTTGAACGTTCTCAGGGATACACAAATACATTCTCTTGAGTACACGTGAACGTTCTCTAGGGTACATGTGAACGTTCTCGGAGGTACACGTGAACGTTCTCTGGGATACACAAGAACATTATCTGGGGTAAACGTGAACGTTCTCTGGAGTACACGTGAACGTTCTCTGAGGTACACGTGAACGTTCTCTGAGGTACACATAAATATTCTCTGGGGTACACGTGATCATTCTCTGGGGGACACGTGAACGTTCTCTAGGGTACACGTGACCGTTCTCTAGGGTACACGTGAACGTTCTCTGGGTACACATGAACGTCCTCTCGGGTACCCGTGAACGTTCTCTGAAGTTCACAGGAACGTTGTCTGGGATACACGTGAATGTTCTCTGGGATACATATGAACGTTCTCTGGGATAAAGATGAACGTTCTCTGGGGTAAACGTGAATGTTCTCTGGGTACGCATGAACGTCTGGAGTACAGATGAACGTTCTCTGGGGTACACGTGAACGTTCTCTGAGGTACACGTGAACGTTCTCTGGGGTACACGTGTACGCTCTCTGGGGTACACGTGAACGTTCTCTGGGGTAACGTGAACGTTCTCTGGGGTACACGTTAACGTTCTCTGAGGTACACATGTACGCTCTCTGGGGTACACGTGAACGTTCTCTTGGATACACGGGAACGTTCTCTGAGGTACACGTGTAAGTTCTCAGGGTAACACATGAACGTTCTCTGGGGTACGCTTGAATGTTCTCTGGGGAACACGGGAACGTTCAATGGGGTACACGTGAACGTTTTCTGGGGTACACGTGTACGCTCTCTGTGGTACACGTGAACGTTCTTTGGGTACACGTGAACGTTCTCTGAGGTACACGTGTATGCTCTCTGGGGTACACGTGAACATTCTTTGGGGTACACGTGTACGCTTTCTGTGGTACACATGAACGTTCTCTGGGGTACACGTGAACGTTCTCTGAAGTACACGTGTACGTTCTCTGAGGTACTCGTATACGTTCTCTGGGGTACACGTAACGTTCCCCGGGGTACACGTGAACGTTCACTGAGGTACACGTGTACGTTCTCTGGGTTACTCATTAACGTTCTCTGGGGTACACGTGAACGTTATCTGAGGGGTACACGTGAACGTTCTCTGGGATACACATGAACGTTTTCTGGGGTAAAGATGAACGTTCTCTGGTTTACACGAAAACGTTCTCTGGGGTACACTTGAACGTTCTCTGGGGGTACACATGAACGTTCTTTGGGGTACACACGAACGTTCTCTGGGGTACACGTGAACGTTATCTGGGATACACATGAACGTTCTCTGGGGTAAAGATGAACGTTCTCTGGTTTACACGAGAACGTTCTCTGGGGTACACGTGAACGTTCACTGGGGTAGACATGAACGTTCTCTGGGGCACACGTGAACGTTCTCTGGGGTACACGTGAACGTTCTCTGGGGTACACGTGAACGTTCTCTGGGGCACACGTGAACGTTCTCTGGGGTACACTTGAACGTTCTCTGTGGTACACGTGAACGTTCTCTGGGGTACACGTGAACGTTTTCTGGGGTACACGGGAACGTTCTCTGGGGTACACGTGAACGTTCTCTGGGGTACACGTGAACGTTCTCTGGGGTACACGTGAACGTTCTCTGGAGTACACGTGAACGTTCTCTTGGGTACACGTGAACGTTCTCTGGGGTACACGTGAACGTTCTCTGGGGTACACGTGAACGTTCTCTGGAGTACACGTGAACGTTCTCTGGGGTACACGTGAACGTTCTCTGGGGTACACGTGAACGTTCTCTGGGGTACACGTGAACGTTCTCAGGGATACACAAATACATTCTCTTGAGTACACGTGAACGTTCTCTAGGGTACATGTGAACGGTCTCTGAGGTACACGTGAACGTTCTCTGGGATACACAAGAACATTATCTGGGGTAAACGTGAACGTTCTCTGGAGTACACGTGAACGTTCTCTGAGGTACACGTGAACGTTCTCTGAGGTACACATAAACAATCTCTGGGGTACACGTGATCATTCTCTGGGGGACACGTGAACGTTCTCTAGGGTACACGTAACCGTTCTCTAGGGTACACGTGAACGTTCTCTGGGTACACATGAACGTCCTCTCGGGTACCCGTGAACGTTCTCTGAAGTTCACATGAACGTCCTCTGGGATACACGTGAATGTTCTCTGGGATACATATGAACGTTCTCTGGGATAAAGATGAACGTTCTCTGGGGTAAACGTGAATGTTCTCTGGGTACGCATGAACGTCTGGAGTACAGATGAACGTTCTCTGGGGTACACGTGAACGTTCTCTGAGGTACACGTGAACGTTCTCTGGGGTACACGTGTACGCTCTCTGGGGTACACGTGAACGTTCTCTGGGGTAACGTGAACGTTCTCTGGGGTACACGTTAACGTTCCCTGAGGTACACATGTACGCTCTCTGGGGTACACGTGAACGTTCTCTTGGATACACGGGAACGTTCTCTGAGGTACACGTGTAAGTTCTGAGGGTAACACATGAACGTTCTCTGGGGTACGCTTGAATGTTCTCTGGGGAACACGGGAACGTTCAATGGGGTACACGTGAACGTTTTCTGGGGTACACGTGTACGCTCTCTGTGGTACACGTGAACGTTCTTTGGGTACACGTGAACGTTCTCTGAGGTACACGTGTATGCTCTCTGGGTACACGTGAACATTCTTTGGGGTACACGTGTACGCTTTCTGGGGTACACATGAACGTTCTCTGGGGTACACGTGAACGTTCTCTGAAGTACACGTGTACGTTCTCTGAGGTACTCGTATACGTTCTCTGGGGTACACGTAACGTTCCCCGGGGTACACGTGAACGTTCACTGAGGTACACGTGTACGTTCTCTGGGTTACTCATTAACGTTCTCTGGGGTACACGTGAACGTTATCTGAGGGGTACACGTGAACGTTCTCTGGGATACACATGAACGTTTTCTGGGGTAAAGATGAACGTTCTCTGGTTTACACGAAAACGTTCTCTGGGGTACACTTGAACGTTCTCTGGGGGTACACATGAACGTTCTTTGGGGTACACACGAACGTTCTCTGGGGTACACGTGAACGTTATCTGGGATACACATGAACGTTCTCTGGGGTAAAGATGAACGTTCTCTGGTTTACACGAGAACGTTCTCTGGGGTACACGTGAACGTTCACTGGGGTAGACATGAACGTTCTCTGGGGCACACGTGAACGTTCTCTGGGGTACACGTGAACGTTCTCTGGGGTACACGTGAACGTTCTCTGGGGCACACGTGAACGTTCTCTGGGGTACACTTGAACGTTCTCTGTGGTACACGTGAACGTTCTCTGGGGTACACGTGAACGTTTTCTGGGGTACACGGGAACGTTCTCTGGGGTACACGTGAACGTTCTCTGGGGTACACGTGAACGTTCTCTGGGGTACACGTGAACGTTCTCTGGAGTACACGTGAACGTTCTCTGGGGTACACGTGAACGTTCTCTGGGGTACACGTGAACGTTCTCTGGGGTACACGTGAACGTTCTCTGGAGTACACGTGAACGTTCTCTGGGGTACACGTGAACGTTCTCTGGGGTACACGTGAACGTTCTCTGGGGTACACGTGAACGTTCTCAGGGATACACAAATACATTCTCTTGAGTACACGTGAACGTTCTCTAGGGTACATGTGAACGGTCTCTGAGGTACACGTGAACGTTCTCTGGGATACACAAGAACATTATCTGGGGTAAACGTGAACGTTCTCTGGAGTACACGTGAACGATCTCTGAGGTACACGTGAACGTTCTCTGAGGTACACATAAACAATCTCTGGGGTACACGTGATCATTCTCTGGGGGACACGTGAACGTTCTCTAGGGTACACGTAACCGTTCTCTAGGGTACACGTGAACGTTCTCTGGGTACACATGAACGTCCTCTCGGGTACCCGTGAACGTTCTCTGAAGTTCACATGAACGTTCTCTGGGATGCACGTGAATGTTCTCTGGGATACATATGAACGTTCTCTGGGATAAAGATGAACGTTCTCTGGGGTAAACGTGAATGTTCTCTGGGTACGCATGAACGTCTGGAGTACAGATGAACGTTCTCTGGAGTACACGTGAACGTTCTCTGAGGTACACGTGAACGTTCTCTGGGGTACACGTGTACGCTCTCTGGGGTACACGTGAACGTTCTCTGGGGTAACGTGAACGTTCTCTGCGGTACACGTTAACGTTCTCTGAGGTAACGTGAACGTTCTCTGGGGTACACGTGAACGTTCTCTGGGGTACACGTGAACGTTCTCTGGGGTACACGTGAACGTTCTCTGGGGTACACGTGAACGTTCTCTGGGGTACACGTGAACGTTCTCTGGGGTACACGTTAACGTTCTCTGGGGCTCACGTGAACGTTCTCAGGGATACACAAATACATTCTCTTGAGTACACGTGAACGTTCTCTAGGGTACATGTGAACGTACTCTGAGGTACACGTGAACGTTCTCTGGGGCACACGTGAACGTTCTCTGGGGTACACGTGAACGTTCTCTGGGGTACACGTGAACGTTCTCTGGGGCACACGTGAACGTTCTCTGGGGTACACTTGAACGTTCTCTGGGTACACGTGAACGTTCTCTGGGGCACACGTGAACGTTCTCTGGGGTACACGGGAACGTTCTCTGGGGTACACGGGAACGTTCTCTGGGGTACACGTGAACGTTCTCTGGGGTACCACGTGAACGTTCTCTGGGGTACACGTGAACGTTCTCTGGGGTACACGTGAACGTTCTCTGGGGTACACGTGAACGTTCTCTGGGGTACACGTGAACGTTCTCTGGGGTACACGTGAACGTTCTCTGGGGTACACGTGAACGATCTCAGGGATACACAAATACATTCTCTTGAGTACACGTGAACGTTCTCTAGGGTACATGTGAACGTTCTCTGAGGTACACGTGAACGTTCTCTGGGGCACACGTGAACGTTCTCTGGGGTACACGTGAACGTTCTCTGAGGTACACGTGAACGTTCTCTGGGGCACACGTGAACGTTCTCTGGGGTACACTTGAACGTTCTCTGGGGTACACGTGAACGTTCTCTGGGGCACACGTGAACGTTCCCTGGGGTACACGGGAACGTTCTCTGGGGTACACGGGAACGTTCTCTGGGGTACACGTGAACGTTCTCTGGGGTACCACGTGAACGTTCTCTGGGGTACACGTGAACGTTCTCTGGGGTACACGTGAACGTTCTCTGGGGTACACGTGAACGTTCTCTGGGGTACACGTGAACGTTCTCTGGGGTACACGTGAACGTTCTCTGGGGTACACGTGAACGATCTCAGGGATACACAAATACATTCTCTTGAGTACACGTGAACGTTCTCTGGGGTACATGTGAACGTTCTCTGAGGTACACGTGAACGTTCTCTGGGATACACAAGAACATTATCTGGGGTAAACGTGAACGTTCTCTGGAGTACACGTGAACGTTCTCTGAGGTACACGTGGACGTTCTCTGAGGTACACATAAACATTCTCTGGGGTACACGTGATCATTCTCTGGGGGACACGTGAACGTTCTCTAGGGTACACGTGACCGTTCTCTAGGGTACACGTGAACGTTCTCTGGGGTACACTTGAACTTTCTCTGGGGTACACGTGAACGTTCTCTGGGGTACACGTGAACGTTCTCTGGAGTACACGTGAACGTTCTCTGGGGTACACGTGAACGTTCTCTGGGGTACACGTGAACGTTCTCTGGGGTACACGTGAACGTTCTCAGGGATACACAAATACATTCTCTTGAGTACACGTGAACGTTCTCTAGGGTACATGTGAACGTTCTCGGAGGTACACGTGAACGTTCTCTGGGATACACAAGAACATTATCTGGGGTAAACGTGAACGTTCTCTGGAGTACACGTGAACGTTCTCTGAGGTACACGTGAACGTTCTCTGAGGTACACATAAACATTCTCTGGGGTACACGTGATCATTCTCTGGGGGACACGTGAACGTTCTCTAGGGTACACGTGACCGTTCTCTAGGGTACACGTGAACGTTCTCTGGGTACACATGAACGTCCTCTCGGGTACCCGTGAACGTTCTCTGAAGTTCACAGGAACGTTGTCTGGGATACACGTGAATGTTCTCTGGGATACATATGAACGTTCTCTGGGATAAAGATGAACGTTCTCTGGGGTAAACGTGAATGTTCTCTGGGTACGCATGAACGTCTGGAGTACAGATGAACGTTCTCTGGGGTACACGTGAACGTTCTCTGAGGTACACGTGAACGTTCTCTGGGGTAACGTGAACGTTCTCTGGGGTACACGTTAACGTTCTCTGAGGTACACATGTACGCTCTCTGGGGTACACGTGAACGTTCTCTTGGATACACGGGAACGTTCTCTGAGGTACACGTGTAAGTTCTCAGGGTAACACATGAACGTTCTCTGGGGTACGCTTGAATGTTCTCTGGGGAACACGGGAACGTTCAATGGGGTACACGTGAACGTTTTCTGGGGTACACGTGTACGCTCTCTGTGGTACACGTGAACGTTCTTTGGGTACACGTGAACGTTCTCTGAGGTACACGTGTATGCTCTCTGGGGTACACGTGAACATTCTTTGGGGTACACGTGTACGCTTTCTGGGGCACACATGAACGTTCTCTGGGGTACACGTGAACGTTCTCTGAAGTACACGTGTACGTTCTCTGAGGTACTCGTATACGTTCTCTGGGGTACACGTAACGTTCCCCGGGGTACACGTGAACGTTCACTGAGGTACACGTGTACGTTCTCTGGGTTACTCATTAACGTTCTCTGGGGTACACGTGAACGTTATCTGAGGGGTACACGTGAACGTTCTCTGGGATACACATGAACGTTTTCTGGGGTAAAGATGAACGTTCTCTGGTTTACACGAAAACGTTCTCTGGGGTACACTTGAACGTTCTCTGGGGGTACACATGAACGTTCTTTGGGGTACACACGAACGTTCTCTGGGGTACACGTGAACGTTATCTGGGATACACATGAACGTTCTCTGGGGTAAAGATGAACGTTCTCTGGTTTACACGAGAACGTTCTCTGGGGTACACGTGAACGTTCACTGGGGTAGACATGAACGTTCTCTGGAGTACACGTGAACGTTCTCTATGGTACACGTGAACGTTCTCTGCGGTACACATGAACATTCTCTGGGGGTACACGTTAACGTTCTCTGAGCACACATGAACGTCCGGAGTACAGATAAACGTTCTCTGGGGTACACGTGAACGTTCTCTGGGGTACACATGAACGTTCTATGGGGTAGACGTGTACGTTTTCTGGGATACATATATACATTCTCTGGGGTACACGTGATCGTTCTCTGGGGTACACGTGACCGTTCTCTACGGTACACGTGAACGTTCTCTGGGTACACAGGAACGTTCTCTGGGGTACACATGAACGTTCTCAGGGAACACGTGAACGTCCTCTCGGGTACCCGTGAACGTTCTCTGAAGTTCATATGAACGTTCTCTGGGATATACGTGAATGTTCTCTGGGATACATATGAACGTTCTCTGGGGTAAAGATGAACATTCTTTTGGATACACGTGAACGTTCTCTGAGGTACACGTGTAATTAAGTTCTCAGGGTAACACATGAACGTTCTCTGGGGTACACTTGAATGTTCTCTGGGGAACACGTGAAAGTTCTCTGGGGTACACGTGAACGTTTTCTGAGGTACACGTGAACGTTCTCTGGGGTACACGTGTACGCTCTCTGTGGTACACGTGAACGTTCTCTGAGGTACACGTGTATGCTCTCTGGGGTACACGTGAACATTCTTTGTGTACACGTGTACACGTTCTCTGAAGTACACATGTACGTGCTCTGAGGTACTCGTATACGTTCTCTGGAGTACACGTAACGTTCCCCGGGGTACACGTAACGTTCCCCGGGGTACACGTGAACGTTCACTGAGGTACACGTGTACGTTCTCTGGGTTACTCATTAACGTTCTCTGGGGTACACGTGAACGTTATCTGGGGGGTACACGTGAACGTTCTCTGGGATACACATGAACGTTCTCTGGGGTAAAGATAAACGTTCTCTGGTTTACACGTAAACGTTCTCTGGGGTACACTTGAACGTTCTCTAGGGTACACATGAACGTTCTCTGGGGTACACACGAACGTTCTCTGGGGTATACGTAAACGTTCTCTGCGGAACACATGAACGTCCTCTTGGGTACACGTGAACGTTCTCTGGGGTACTCGTGAACCTTCTTTGGGGTATGCTTGAACATTGTCTGGGGTACACATGAACGTTCTCTGGGGTACACATGAACGTTCTATGGGGTAGACGTTTATGTTCTCTGCGATACACATAAACATTCTCTGGGGTACACGTGATCGTTCTCTGGGGTACACGTGAACGTTTTATTGGGGACACGTGAATGTTCTCTAGGGTACAGATGACCGTTCTCTAGGGTACACGTGAACGTTCTTTAGGTACACGGGTACACATGAACGTTCTCTGGGGTACACATGAACGTTCTCTGGGATACACGTGAATGTTCTCTTGGATCCATATGAACGTTCTCTAGGGTAAAGATGAACGTTCTCTGGGGTACACGTGAACGTTCTCCGGGTACGCATGAACGTCTGGAGTACAGATGAACGTTCTCTGGGGTACACGTGAACGTTCGCTGAGGTACACGTGAACGTTCTCTGGGGTACACGTGAACGTTTTCTGAGGTACACGTGAACGTTCTCTGGGGTACACGAGTACGCTCTCTGCGTTACACGTGAACGTTCTCTGGGTACACGTGACGTTCTCTGAGGTACATGTGTATGCTCTCTGGGGTACACGTGAACATTCTTTGGGGTACACGTGTACGCTTTCTGGGGTACACATGAACGTTCTCTGGGGTACACGTGAACGTCCTCTGAATTACACGTGTACGTTCTCTGAGGTACATGTATACGTTCTCTGGAGTACACGTAATGTTGTCCGGGGTACACGTGAACGTTCACTGAGGTACACGTGTACGTTCTCTGGGTTACTCATTAACGTTCTCTGGGGTACACGTGAACGTTATCTGGGGGTACACGTGAACGTTCTCTGGGATACACATGAACGTTCTCTGGGGTAAAGATGAACGTTCTCTGGTTTACACGTGACTGTTCTCTGGGGTACACTTGAACGTTCTCTGGGGTACACATGAACGTTCTCTGGGGTACACACGAACGTTCTCTGGGGTACATGTAAACGTTCTCTGCGGAACACATGAACGTCCTCTTGGGTACACGTGAACGTTCTCTGGGGTAGACATGAACGTTCTCTGGGGTACACGTGAACGTTCTCTGGGATACATATGAACGTTCTCTGGGGTACACGTGAACGTTCTCTGTGGTACACATGAACATTCTCTAGGGTACACGTGAACGTTCTCTGGGCACACATGAACGTCCGGAGTACAGATAAACGTTCTCTGGGGTACACGTGAACGTTCTCTGGGGTATGCTTGAACGTTCTCTGGGGTACACATGAACGTTCTTTGGGGTACACATGAACGTTCTATGGGGTAGACGTCTACGCTCTCTGTGGTACACTTGAACGTTCTCTGGGGAATAAGTGAACGTTTTCTGAGGTACACGTGAAAGTTATCTGAGGTACATGTGTACGTTCTCTGGGTTACTCATTAACGTTCTAAGGGGTAGACGTGAATGTTCTCTGGGGTACACGTGAACGTCCTCTTGGGTACACGTACGTGAACGTTTTATTGGGGACACGTGACCGTTCTCTAGGGTACACGTGAACGTGCTCTAGGGTACACATGAACGTTCTCTGGGGTACACATGAACGTTCTCTGGGAACACATGAACGTCCTCTTGGGTACACTTGAACGTTCTCTGGGGTACACATGAACGTTCACTTTGATACACGTGAACGTTCTCTGGGATACACGTGAACGTTCTCTGGGATACATATGAATGTTCTCTGGGCTACACGTGAACGTTCTCTGTGGTACATATGAACGTTATCTGGGGTACACGTGAACGTTCTCTGGGTACGCATGAACCTCTGGAGTACAGATGAACGTTCTCTGGGGAACACGTTAACGTTCTCTGGGGTACACATGAACGTTGTCTGGGGTACACATGAACGTTGTCTGGAGTACAGATGAGCATTCTCTTGGGTACACGTGTACGGTCTCTGGGGTACACGTGAACGTTCTGTGGGGGTACACGTGAACGTTCTCTGGGGTACACGTGAACGTTCTCTGGGGTACACGTGAACGTTCTCTGGTGTACACGTGAACGTTCTCTGAGGTACACATGTACACTCTCTTGGGTACACAAGAACGTTCTCTTGGATACACGTGAACGTTCTCTGAGGTACACGTGTACGCTCTCTGGGGTACACGTGAACGTTCTCTGGATTACACATGTACGCTCTCTGAGGTACACGTGAACGTTCTCTGTGGTACACCTGTACATTCTTTGAGGTACACGAGTACGTTCTCTGGGGTACACGTAAACGTGTTCTGAGGTGCACGTGAACGTTCAATGGGGTACACGTGAATATTCTCTAAGGTACACGTGTACGTTCTCTGAGTTACACATGCACGTTCTCTGAGGTACACGTGAACGTTCTTTGGTGTGCACATGAACGTTCTCTGGGTACACGTGAACGTTCTCTGGGGGTACAAGTGAACGTTCTCTGAGGTACACGTGCACGTTCTCTGGGTTACACATGAACGTTCTCTGTGGTACACGTGAACCTTCTCCGGGGTACAAATGAACGTTCTCTGTGGTACACATTAACGTTCTCTGGTGTACACGTGAACGTTTTCTGGGGTATGCATGAACGTCTGGAGTACAGATGAACGTTCTCTGGGGTATGCATGCACGTTGTTTGGGGTACACATGCACTTTCTCTCTAGTACAGATGTACGTTCTCTTGGGTACACGTGAACGTTCTCTGGGGTACACGTGAACGTTCTCTGGGGTACACATGAACTTTCTCTGGGGTACACATGAACATTGTCTTGAGTACAGATGAACGTTCTCTGTGGTACACGTGAACGTTCTCTGGGGGACACATGAACGTTCTCTGTTACACGTGAACGTTCTCGGGGGTACGCATGAACGTCTGGAGTACAGTTGACGTTCTCTGGGGTATACGTAAACGTTCTCTGGGGTATGCATGAACGTTGTCTGGGGTACAAATGAACGTTGTCTTGAATACAGATGAACATTCTCTGGGGTACACGTGATCGTTCTCTGGGGTACACGTGATCGTTCTCTGGGGTACACGTGAACGTTCTCTGGGGTATGCATGAACGTTGTCTGGGGTACAAATGAACGTTGTCTTGAATACAGTTGAACATTCTCTGGGGTACAGGTGATCGTTCTCTAAGGTACACGTGAACGTTCTCTGGGGTACACGTGAATGTTCCCTTGGGAACACGTGAACGTTCTCTAAGGTACACATGAACGTTCTCTGGGGTACACGTGTACGCTCTCTGGGGTACACGTGAACGTCTTCTCGGGTACACGTGAACGTTCTCAGGGGGTAGACTTGAACGTTCTCTGGGGTACACGTGAACGTTCTCTGGGATACATATGAACGTTCTATGGGGTAGACGTGTACGTTTTCTGGGATACATATATACATTCTCTGGGGTACACGTGATCGTTCTCTGGGGTACACGTGACCGTTCTCTACGGTACACGTGAACGTTCTCTGGGTACACGTGAACGTTCTCTGGGGTACACATGAACATTCTATGGGGTAGACGTGTACGTTTTCTGGGATACATATATACATTCTCTGGGGTACACGTGATCGTTCTCTGGGGTACACGTGACCGTTCTCTACGGTACACGTGAACGTTCTCTGGGTACACAGGAACGTTCTCTGGGGTACACATGAACGTTCTCAGGGAACACGTGAACGTCCTCTCGGGTACCCGTGAACGTTCTCTGAAGTTCATATGAACGTTCTCTGGGATATACGTGAATGTTCTCTGGGATACATATGAACGTTCTCTGGGGTAAAGATGAACATTCTCTTGGATACACGTGAACGTTCTCTGAGGTACACGTGTAATTAAGTTCTCAGGGTAACACATGAACGTTCTCTGGGGTACACTTGAATGTTCTCTGGGGAACACGTGAAAGTTCTCTGGGGTACACGTGAACGTTTTCTGAGGTACACATGAACGTTCTCTGTGGTACACGTGAACCTTCTCCGGGGTACAAATGAACGTTCTCTGTGGTACACATTAACGTTCTCTGGTGTACACGTGAACGTTTTCTGGGGTATGCATGAACGTCTGGAGTACAGATGAACGTTCTCTGGGGTATGCATGCACGTTGTTTGGGGTACACATGCACTTTCTCTCTAGTACAGATGTACGTTCTCTTGGGTACACGTGAACGTTCTCTGGGGTACACGTGAACGTTCTCTGGGGTACACATGAACTTTCTCTGGGGTACACATGAACATTGTCTTGAGTACAGATGAACGTTCTCTGTGGTACACGTGAACGTTCTCTGGGGGACACATGAACGTTCTCTGTTACACGTGAACGTTCTCGGGGGTACGCATGAACGTCTGGAGTACAGTTGACGTTCTCTGGGGTATACGTAAACGTTCTCTGGGGTATGCATGAACGTTGTCTGGGGTACAAATGAACGTTGTCTTGAATACAGATGAACATTCTCTGGGGTACACGTGATCGTTCTCTGGGGTACACGTGATCGTTCTCTGGGGTACACGTGAACGTTCTCTGGGGTATGCATGAACGTTGTCTGGGGTACAAATGAACGTTGTCTTGAATACAGTTGAACATTCTCTGGGGTACAGGTGATCGTTCTCTAAGGTACACGTGAACGTTCTCTGGGGTACACGTGAATGTTCCCTTGGGAACACGTGAACGTTCTCTAAGGTACACATGAACGTTCTCTGGGGTACACGTGTACGCTCTCTGGGGTACACGTGAACGTCTTCTCGGGTACACGTGAACGTTCTCAGGGGGTAGACTTGAACGTTCTCTGGGGTACACGTGAACGTTCTCTGGGATACATATGAACGTTCTATGGGGTAGACGTGTACGTTTTCTGGGATACATATATACATTCTCTGGGGTACACGTGATCGTTCTCTGGGGTACGCGTGACCGTTCTCTACGGTACACGTGAACGTTCTCTGGGTACACGTGAACGTTCTCTGGGGTACACATGAACATTCTATGGGGTAGACGTGTACGTTTTCTGGGATACATATATACATTCTCTGGGGTACACGTGATCGTTCTCTGGGGTACACGTGACCGTTCTCTACGGTACACGTGAACGTTCTCTGGGTACACAGGAACGTTCTCTGGGGTACACATGAACGTTCTCAGGGAACACGTGAACGTCCTCTCGGGTACCCGTGAACGTTCTCTGAAGTTCATATGAACGTTCTCTGGGATATACGTGAATGTTCTCTGGGATACATATGAACGTTCTCTGGGGTAAAGATGAACATTCTCTTGGATACACGTGAACGTTCTCTGAGGTACACGTGTAATTAAGTTCTCAGGGTAACACATGAACGTTCTCTGGGGTACACTTGAATGTTCTCTGGGGAACACGTGAAAGTTCTCTGGGGTACACGTGAACGTTTTCTGAGGTACACGTGAACGTTCTCTGGGGTACACGTGTACGCTCTCTGTGGTACACGTGAACGTTCTCTGAGGTACACGTGTATGCTCTCTGGGGTACACGTGAACATTCTTTGTGTACACGTGTACACGTTCTCTGAAGTACACATGTACGTGCTCTGAGGTACTCGTATACGTTCTCTGGAGTACACGTAACGTTCCCCGGGGTACACGTAACGTTCCCCGGGGTACACGTGAACGTTCACTGAGGTACACGTGTACGTTCTCTGGGTTACTCATTAACGTTCTCTGGGGTACACGTGAACGTTATCTGGGGGGTACACGTGAACGTTCTCTGGGATACACATGAACGTTCTCTGGGGTAAAGATAAACGTTCTCTGGTTTACACGTAAACGTTCTCTGGGGTACACTTGAACGTTCTCTGGGGTACACATGAACGTTCTCTGGGGTACACACGAACGTTCTCTGGGGTATACGTAAACGTTCTCTGCGGAACACATGAACGTCCTCTTGGGTACACGTGAACGTTCTCTGGGGTACTCGTGAACCTTCTCTGGGGTATGCTTGAACATTGTCTGGGGTACACATGAACGTTCTCTGGGGTACACATGAACGTTCTATGGGGTAGACGTTTATGTTCTCTGCGATACACATAAACATTCTCTGGGGTACACGTGATCGTTCTCTGGGGTACACGTGAACGTTTTATTGGGGACACGTGAATGTTCTCTAGGGTACAGGTGACCGTTCTCTAGGGTACACGTGAACGTTCTCTAGGTACACGGGTACACATGAACGTTCTCTGGGGTACACATGAACGTTCTCTGGGATACACGTGAATGTTCTCTTGGATCCATATGAACGTTCTCTGGGGTAAAGATGAACGTTCTCTGGGGTACACGTGAACGTTCTCCGGGTACGCATGAACGTCTGGAGTACAGATGAACGTTCTCTGGGGTACACGTGAACGTTCGCTGAGGTACACGTGAACGTTCTCTGGGGTACACGTGAACGTTTTCTGAGGTACACGTGAACGTTCTCTGGGGTACACGAGTACGCTCTCTGCGTTAAACGTGAACGTTCTCTGGGTACACGTGACGTTCTCTGAGGTACATGTGTATGCTCTCTGGGGTACACGTGAACATTCTTTGGGGTACACGTGTACGCTTTCTGGGGTACACATGAACGTTCTCTGGGGTACACGTGAACGTCCTCTGAATTACACGTGTACGTTCTCTGAGGTACATGTATACGTTCTCTGGAGTACACGTAATGTTGTCCGGGGTACACGTGATCGTTCACTGAGGTACACGTGTACGTTCTCTGGGTTACTCATTAACGTTCTCTGGGGTACACGTGAACGTTATCTGGGGGTACACGTGAACGTTCTCTGGGATACACATGAACGTGTTCTGGGGTAAAGATGAACGTTCTCTGGTTTACACGTGACTGTTCTCTGGGGTACACTTGAACGTTCTCTGGGGTACACATGAACGTTCTCTGGGGTACACACGAACGTTCTCTGGGGTACATGTAAACGTTCTCTGCGGAACACATGAACGTCCTCTTGGGTACACGTGAACGTTCTCTGGGGTAGACATGAACGTTCTCTGGGGTACACGTGAACGTTCTCTGCGATACATATGAACGTTCTCTGGGGTACACGTGAACGTTCTCTGTGGTACACATGAACATTCTCTAGGGTACACGTGAACGTTCTCTGGGCACACATGAACGTCCGGAGTACAGATAAACGTTCTCTGGGGTACACGTGAACGTTCTCTGGGGTATGCTTGAACGTTCTCTGGGGTACACATGAACGTTCTTTGGGGTACACATGAACGTTCTATGGGGTAGACGTCTACGCTCTCTGTGGTACACTTGAACGTTCTCTGGGGAATAAGTGAACGTTTTCTGAGGTACACGTGAAAGTTATCTGAGGTACATGTGTACGTTCTCTGGGTTACTCATTAACGTTCTAAGGGGTAGACGTGAATGTTCTCTGGGGTACACGTGAACGTCCTCTTGGGTACACGTACGTGAACGTTTTATTGGGGACACGTGACCGTTCTCTAGGGTACACGTGAACGTGCTCTAGGGTACACATGAACGTTCTCTGGGGTACACATGAACGTTCTCTGGGAACACATGAACGTCCTCTTGGGTACACTTGAACGTTCTCTGGGGTACACATGAACGTTCACTTTGATACACGTGAACGTTCTCTGGGATACACGTGAACGTTCTCTGGGATACATATGAACGTTCTCTGGGCTACACGTGAACGTTCTCTGTGGTACATATGAACGTTATCTGGGGTACACGTGAACGTTCTCTGGGTACGCATGAACCTCTGGAGTACAGATGAACGTTCTCTGGGGAACACGTTAACGTTCTCTGGGGTACACATGAACGTTGTCTGGGGTACACATGAACGTTGTCTGGAGTACAGATGAGCATTCTCTTGGGTACACGTGTACGGTCTCTGGGGTACACGTGAACGTTCTGTGGGGGTACACGTGAACGTTCTCTGGGGTACACGTGAACGTTCTCTGGGGTACACGTGAACGTTCTCTGGTGTACACGTGAACGTTCTCTGAGGTACACATGTACACTCTCTTGGGTACACAAGAACGTTCTCTTGGATACACGTGAACGTTCTCTGAGGTACACGTGTACGCTCTCTGGGGTACACGTGAACGTTCTCTGGATTACACATGTACGCTCTCTGAGGTACACGTGAACGTTCTCTGTGGTACACCTGTACATTCTTTGAGGTACACGAGTACGTTCTCTGGGGTACACGTAAACGTGTTCTGAGGTGCACGTGAACGTTCACTGGGGTACACGTGAATATTTTCTAAGGTACACGTGTACGTTCTCTGAGTTACACATGCACGTTTTCTGAGGTACACGTGAACGTTCTTTGGTGTGCACATGAACGTTCTCTGGGTACACGTGAACGTTCTCTGGGGGTACAAGTGAACTTTCTCTGAGGTACACGTGCACGTTCTCTGAGTTACACATGAACGTTCTCTGTGGTACACGTGAACCTTCTCCGGGGTACAAATGAACGTTCTCTGTGGTACACATGAACGTTCTCTGGTGTACACGTGAACGTTTTCTGGGGTATGCATGAACGTCTGGAGTACAGATGAACGTTCTCTGGGGTATGCATGCACGTTGTTTGGGGTACACATGCACTTTCTCTCTAGTACAGATGTACGTTCTCTTGGGTACACGTGAACGTTCTCTGGGGTACACGTGAACGTTCTCTGGGGTACACATGAACTTTCTCTGGGGTACACATGAACATTGTCTTGAGTACAGGTGAACGTTCTCTGTGGTACACGTGAACGTTCTCTGGGGGACACATGAACGTTCTCTGTTACACGTGAACGTTCTCGGGGGTACGCATGAACGTCTGGAGTACAGTTGACGTTCTCTGGGGTATACGTAAACGTTCTCTGGGGTATGCATGAACGTTGTCTGGGGTACAAATGAACGTTGTCTTGAATACAGATGAACATTCTCTGGGGTACACGTGATCGTTCTCTGGGGTACACGTGATCGTTCTCTGGGGTACACGTGAACGTTCTCTGGGGTATGCATGAACGTTGTCTGGGGTACAAATGAACGTTGTCTTGAATACAGTTGAACATTCTCTGGGGTACAGGTGATCGTTCTCTAAGGTACACGTGAACGTTCTCTGGGGTACACGTGAATGTTCCCTTGGGAACACGTGAACGTTCTCTAAGGTACACATGAACGTTCTCTGGGGTACACGTGTACGCTCTCTGGGGTACACGTGAACGTCTTCTCGGGTACACGTGAACGTTCTCAGGGGGTAGACTTGAACGTTCTCTGGGGTACACGTGAACGTTCTCTGGGATACATATGAACGTTCTCTGGGGTAAAGATGAACGTTCTCTGGGGTACACGTGAACGTTCTCTAGGGTACACTTGAATGTTCTCTGGGGAACACATGAACGTTCTCTGGGTACACATGAACATTCTCTGTGGTACACGTAAACGTTCTCTGGGGAATACATGAACGTCCTCTCGGGTACACGTGAACGTTCTCTGGGATACATATGAACGTTCTCTGGGGTAAAGATGAATGTTCTCTGGGGTACACGTGAACGTTCTCTGTGGTACACATGAACATTCCCTGGGGTACACGTGAACGTTCTCTGGGCACACATGAATGTTTGGAGTACAGATGAACGTTCTCTGGGGTACACGTGAACGTTCTCTGGGGTATGCATGAACGTTCTCTGGGGTACACATGAACGTTCTCTGAGGTACACATGAACGTTCTATGGGGTACACGTGTACGCTCTCTGTGGTACACGTGAACGTTCTCTGGGGAACACGTGAACGTTTTCTGAGGTACTCGTGAACGTTCTCTGGGGTACACGTGCACGCTCTCTGGGGGTACACGTGAACGTTCTCTGGGTACACGTATGTATTCACCTAGTTGTGTTTGCGGGGGTTGATCTTTGCTCTTTCAGCCCGCATCTCAACTGTCAATCAATTCTTTACTAACTACTTTTTTTTTCCTTAACACCACACACACACACACACACACACACACACACACACACACACACACACACACACACACACACACACACACACACACACACACACACACACACACACCAGCTAAGCTGCTGGACGTGGCAACAAGAAACTTTCTAAGCCAGCACATCAAAGAACCAACAAGAATGAGAGGAGAAGTTGAACCAGCAATGCTTGATTTGATATTTACCCTAAATGAGTGGGATATAAGGGAAGTTAAGATGGAAGCGCCCTTGGGAATGAGTGACCACAGTGTATTGAACTTTGAGTACCTGGTAGAGCTAGGACTTATCTCCCCCCAAAAAGAACTAGGAATCAAAAGGCTGGCATACCGAAAGGGGAATTATGAACAGATGAGAAGTTTCCTAAGTGAAATACCTTGGGACACAGACCTCAGAGATAAGTCTTTACAGGGTATGATGGACTATGTTACCCAAAAGTGTCAGGAGGCAGTAAACAGGTTCATCCCGGCCCAAAGGGAAAAATCCGAGAAGCAACAGAAGAATGCATGGTATAATAGGGCATGTATGGATGCGAAGAAACTGAACAAAAGGGCATGGAGGAACTTCCGGAAAAACAGAACACCAGAAAGCAGAGAGAGATACCAGAGAACCAGAAATGAGTACGTCAGGGTGAGAAGAGAAGCAGAGAAAAGTTTTGAAAATGATATAGCAAACAAAGCCAAGACAGAACCAAAGCTACTCCACAGTCACATCAGAAGGAAAACAACAGTGAAAGAACAGGTATTGAAACTTCGAACAGGCGAGGACGGGTATACTGAGAATGACAGAGAGGTGTGTGAAGAACTCAACAAGAGGTTCCAGGAGGTCTTCACAATAGAACAAGGTGAGGTCACTGTGCTAGGAGAAAGGGAGGTAAACCAGGTGGTCTTGGAAGAGTTCGAAATTACGAGAGAGGAGGTCAAGAGACACCTGCTGGATCTGGATGTTAGAAAGGCTGTTGGTCCAGATGGGATCTCACCATGGATACTGAAAGAGTGCACAGAGGCACTTTGCTTGCCACTCTCCATAGTGTATAGTAAGTCACTGGAGACGGGAGACCTACCAGAAATATGGAAGACGGCGAATGTGGTCCCAATATACAAAAAGGGCGACAGGCAAGAGGCACTGAATTACAGGCCAGTGTCCTTGACTTGTATACCATGCAAGGTGATGGAGAAGATCGTGAGAAAAAAACCTGGTAACACATGTGGAGAGAAGGGACTTCGTGACAAATCATCAAAATGGGTTCAGGGAGGGTAAATCTTGCCTTACAGGCTTGATAGAATTCTACGATCAGGTGACAAAGATTAAGCAAGAAAGAGAGGGCTGGGTGGACTGCATTTTCTTGGATTGTCGGAAAGCCTTTGACACAGTACCGCATAAGAGGCTGGTACATAAGCTGGAGAGACAGGCAGGTGTAGCTGGTAAGGTGCTCCAGTGGATAAGGGAGTATCTAAGCAATAGGAAGCAGAGAGTTACGGTGAGGGGTAAGACCTCCGATTGGCGTGAAGTCACCAGTGGAGTCCCACAGGGATCTTTACTCGGTCCTATTTTGTTTCTGATATATGTAAATGATCTCCCGGAGAGTATCGATTCATTTCTCTCAATGTTTGCGGACGATGCTAAAATTATGAGAAGGAATAAAACAGAAGAGGACTGTTTGAGGCTTCAAGAAGACCTAGACAAGCTGAAGGAATGGTCGAACAAATGGTTGTTAGAGTTTAACCCAACCAAATGTAATGTAATGAAGATAGGTGTAGGGAGCAGGAGGCCAGATACAAGGTATCATCTGGGAGAGGAAATTCTTCAGAAATCAGAGAAGGAAAAAGACTTAGGGGTTGATATCACGCCTGACCTGTCTCCTGCAGCACATATCAAGCGGATAACATCAGCGGCATATGCCAGGCTGGCCAACATACGAACGGCATTCAGAAACTTGTGTAAAGAATCATTCATAACTTTGTATACCACATATGTCAGGACAATCCTGGAGTATGCAGCCCCAGCATGGAGTCCATTTCTAGTCAAGGATAAGACTAAACTGGAAAAGGTTCAAAGGTTTGCCACCAGACTAGTACCCGAGCTGAGAGGTATGAGCTACGAGGAGAGACTACGGGAATTAAACCTCACTTTGCTTTAAGACAGAAGAGTTAGGGGGGACATGATCACCACATTCAAGATTTTGAAGGGAATTGATAGGGTAGATAAAGACAGTCTATTTGACACAAGGGGAACACGCACAAGGGAACACAGGTGGAAACTGAGTGCCAAATGAGCCACAGAGATATTAGAAAGAACTTTTTTAGTGTCAGAGTGGTTGACAAATGGAATGCATTAGGAAGTGATGTGGTGGAGGCTGACTCCATACCCAGTTTCAAGTGTAGATATGATAGAGCCCAATAGGCTCAAGAATCTGTACACCTGTTGATTGACGGTTTAGAGGCGGGACCAAGGAGCCAGGGCTCAACCCCCGCAAACACAACAAGGTGAGTACAACTAGGTGAGTACACACACACACACACACACACACACACACACACACACACACACCAGGAAGCAGCCCGTGACAGCTGACTAACTCCCAGGTACCTATATACTGCTAGGTAACAGAGACAGTCAGGGTGAAAGAAACTTTTCCCATTTGTTTCTGCCTGGTGCGGGAATCGAACCCGCGCCACAGAATTACGAGTCCTGCGCGCTATCCACTAGTCTACCAGGCCCTTCTAGAACGTGAACGTGAACGTGAACGTTCTCTGATGTAAACGTGTACGCTCTCAGGGGTACACGTGAACGTTCTGTGAGGTACACGTGTACGTTCTCTGAGGTACACGAATACGTATTTTGCGGTACACGTGAACGTTCGCTGGGGTACACGTGAAAGTTATCTGAGGTACATGTGTACGTTCTCTGGGTTACTCATTAACGTTCTCTGGGGTAGACGTGAATGTTCTCTGGGGTACACGTGAACGTTCTCTGGGGTACACGTGAACGTTTTATTGGGGACACGTGAACGTTCTCTGGGGTACATGTGACCGTTGTCTAGGGTACACGTGAACGTTCTCTTGGGTACACATGAACGTTCTCTGGGGTACACGTAAACATTCTCTGGGAACACACAAATGTTCTCTTGGGTACACGTGAACGTTTTCTAGGGTACACATGAACGTCCTCTCGGGTACACGTGAACGTTCTCTGGGGTACACATGAACGTTCTCTGGGATACACGTCAACGTTCTCTGGGATACATATGAACGTTCTCTGGGGTAAAGATGAACGTTCTCTGGGGGAACACGTGAACGTTCTCTGTGGTACATATGAACGTTCTCTGGGGTACACGTGAACGTTCTCTGGGGTACACATGAACGTTGTCTGGAGTACAGATGAGCATTCTCTGGGGTACACTTGTACGGTCTCTGGGGTACCCGTGAACGTTCTCTGGGGGGTACACGTGAGTAGTAGGAATGGCAGTCCACAGAACATTATTTTTTTGGGGGGGGGGGGGAAATGTTTCTTTATTGTATTTATGACTAGGGAATAAGTTTAGTTATGAACAGTGTTGGAAAGATTCCTTTGACTATTTTTTGGTTGATTGGATAATAAGTTTAGTTGAGAAGTTTAGTTGAGAAATGAGGAAAGTGACTATGTTTTAGTTGATTGGCGAAAGATTTTTAGTTAAGAAGTTACAATAAAGGTTTGTCTTTGTAAATTTGGAACTGAATAAAGTGTAGATTTGTTTAAGAACGGGGTTGGTAGAACTATTAAGTTGACTACGAGAATTACTTTGACATAGTTTTGCAAATAAAACTGGGTGACTAAAATTGTTGAGGGAACTGTATTGCCGATGATAATATTTGACAAAGAACTAGTTAGTGAATGAAGAAACAAATTAGTTTAAAGAAACAAAGAACATAAAAAATTGAGGTTAAGTAAGGGAATGAACACAGTGAACATACGGTGAACACAGAAAACATGTAAGAAAAAGTTGATGAATAGAGTGAACATGCAGGGAATATGAACTTATAGAGAATATGAAGACATGATAAGGAACATAGGGAACAAAGAATGAACACTGAACATGTGAAGAACAAGCTAAGAACATTGAGAACATGAATATCGAGTATAAAAGTTATACTGAGAACATATGATATATATGAAAACATGACAAAGAACATAGTGAACATACGGGGAAAATGGTAGAAAAAATTTGAACTGAGCATGCTGTGAATATTTGTAGAACATGGAGTGAACACAGAAAACATGGAAAAATGTGAAGAACACAGCTGAATATAGAGAAAATATGCAAATACAGTATGATTATTGAAGGTTTGGATACGTTGGGGATGAGAAGGTAAGGGAAGGAAAGGGTAAGGTGATTACTCTGATAAAGAGTTAGGCTGGAGAGGGACTTGATCGGATATAATTATGTTCGATGATCTAAGACAGAGGAAATGGAGCTTGGCTAATGCCCTGATTAATTTTACTACGTTAGAAATAAGGTGATCTTAAATCTCAGGTGATTTAGTTGGAAAATAAAGAACCTGTACAAAATGAACTAAGCTGGGGGACAAGAGTTGAAACTTGATAACTGAACTGGCTTTTATTTACTATGTCTGAAAATGTAGTTGGGTGTTTAAATCTCAGGGGGATTTGGACTGATAGTAATGAATTTACAAGAGTGAACTTGAACAGAGGACAAGAGCTAGAGTTTTATAATTGTTTACATCATATTTACTATGTCTGAAATACAGAGGGTAAAAATTTCAGGGAAATTGATGGGTTATTTACAAAGATACGAGAGAGAACTAAGGTGGGGACGAGAGCTGGAGCTCGTTAACTGTTTTTGATCTTATTTACGGTGTCTGAAATACAGAGGGTAAAAATTTCAGGGGAATTGATAGGATATTAACAAAGACTTGAGGGGGGAAGTAGGGT
Source organism: Procambarus clarkii (assembly GCF_040958095.1). Taxonomy (NCBI): domain Eukaryota; kingdom Metazoa; phylum Arthropoda; class Malacostraca; order Decapoda; family Cambaridae; genus Procambarus; species Procambarus clarkii. Next base: position 15,667,105 of record NC_091157.1, read on the forward strand.
GGGGGACGAGAGCTGGAGCTCAGTAACTGACTTGATCTTATTTACTATGACTGAAATATGACTGTTTAAAATTTCAGGGGGATTGGACTGCTAGTAGCGAAAATGTGGTCTCTGTCAAATTTGGGTCTTCAATTGGACTCTGATTACTTTCGATCAAGAACTGGACTCTGATGAATTTTGCTCTCAAAGTAGACTCTGGCGAATTTTGAGCTTAAACTGGACTCTGACGAAAATTGGGTATAAAATGGACTCTGTCAAATTTTCACAGATTACAGGACTCTGACTAATTTTGCTAGAAAAATGGACTCTGATGAAATTTTCACAGATTACAGGACTCTGACGAATTTTGCTAGAAAACTGGACTCTGATGAATTTCTGTTGATAATTGAACTCTGAAGAAATTTGAGCTTAAAACTGTCTCTGATTAATTTCTGTTGATAATTGGACTCTGATGAAATTTGTGCTTAAAACTGTCTGTGACTAATTTTGCTAGCAAACTGGACTCTGTTCAATTTTGGTCTTTACAGGTGAAATAGCCGTAAATGGATATAAAACTAAATGTTATGGCTAAGTTGTCTGTTTTCCTTAACAAAACATCTAAGACAATATTCTCTGAAAATGGTCTTTTTTACAAAATTTGGTCATAAACATATACATAAACTTCTATGATTATTTGAAACTCTGAAATATTTTCTTAAAACTGAACTCTGAAAAATTTGAGTTTCTCCCATATGAACTTTAACAAATTTACTTGTATGAACTTATTTTCATCATAAGAACTTTTAACAACTTCTAAAATCTGTGACTGACGAAATTTACCTGAAAACCCTGGCTCACACGCGGGATATTGGACCTGAAAACCATGGCTCACACAGGTAACTTTTTCCGAAGTTGAAAACAGGCAAAATATGTCCGTAGAGTTCACCTGGAAATGCTGTGACACAAACACGATATTTTCTAACAATTTTCTTTAAGATTTTCCTGCTTATTATCATCATAAGAATCCTTAACAAACTTCTAAAATCTCAGAAATTACTCACTCATAAGAAATCCTTAATTCCAAATCTGTGACTGCTCAAATTCACCAAGAAACCCTAAAGCGCTACACACGATATTTGAATTTCTCCCATAAGAACTTTAAGAAACTTGTACGAACTTATTTTCATCATAAGAACTTTTAACAACTTCTAAAATCTCGGAAATTATTTTCCTCGTAAGAATTCCTTAATTCCAAATCTGTGACTGTCCAAATTCACCTGAAAACCATGGCTCCCACAGAACATTTTTTCCCCCCCCAAAAAAAAATGTTCTGTAGACTGCCATTCCTACTACTCACGTGAACGTTCTCTGAGGTACACGTGAACGTTCTCTGGGATACACGTGAACGTTCTCTGGGGTACACGTGAGCGTTCTCGTGGATACACGTGAACGTTCTCTGGGGTACACGTGTACGCTCTCTGGGGTACACGTGAACGTTCTCTGGGGTACACGTGTACGTTCTCTGGGGTACAAATGAACGTTCTCTGAGGTACACATGTACGTTCTCTGGGGTACACGTGAACGTTCTCTGGGGTACACGTGAACGTTCTCTTGGGTCCATGTGAACGTTCTCTGGGGTACACGTGAACTTTCTCTGGGGTACACTTGAACGTTCTCTGGGGTACACGTGAACGTGTTCTGAGGTGCACGTGAACGTTCACTGGGGTACATGTGAATGTTCTCTGAGGTACATGTTCACGTTCTCTGGGTACACGTGAACGTTTTATGGAGATCACATGAACGTTCTCTGGGTACACGTGAACGTTCTCTGAGGTACGCGTGTACGTTTTCTGGGTTACACATGAACATTCTCTGGGGTACACATGAACGTTCTCTGGGGTACACGTGAACGTTCTCTGGGGTACAAATGAACGTTTTCTGTGGTACATATGAACGTTCTCTGTCGTACATATGAACGTTCTCTGGTGTACACGTGAACGTTTTCTAGGGTATGCATGAACGTCTGGAGTACAGATGAACGTTCTCTAGAGTACACGTGAACGTTCTCTGGGGTATGCATGAACGTTGTTTGGGGTACACATGCACTTTTTCTGGAGTACAGATGAACGTTCTCTTGGGTACACGTGAACGTTCTCTGGGGTACACGTGAACGTTCTCTTGGGCACATATGAACTTTCTCTGGGGTACTAGGGGGAGCCTGTCGGCCGAGCGGATAGCACGCTGGACTTGTGATCTTGTGGTCCTGGGTTCGATCCCAGGCGCCGGCGAGAAACAATGGGCAGAGTTTCTTTCACCCTATGTCCCTGTTACCTAGCAGTAAATAGGTACCGGGGTGTTAGTCAGCTGTCTCGGGCTGCTTCCTGGGGGTGGAGGCCTGGTCGAGGACCGGGCCCCGGGACACTAAAGCCCCGAAATCATCTCAAGATAACCTCAAGAAGATACACATGAACATTGTCTGGAGTACAGATGAACGTTCTCTGGGGTACACGTGAACGTTCTCGGGGGTACGCATGAACGTCTGGAGTACAGATGAATGTTCTCTGGGGTACACGTAAACGTTCTCTGGGGTACATGCGATCGTTCTCTGGGGTACACGTGAACGTTCTCTGGGGAACACCTGAACTTTGTCTGGGGTACACTTGAACGTTTTCTGGGGTACACATGAACGTTCTCTAGGGTACACATGAACGTTCTCTGAGTTATGCATGAACGTTGTCTGGAGTACAAATGAACGTTGTCTGGAATACAGATGAACATTCTCTGGGGTACACGTGATCGTTCTCTGGGGTACACGTGAGCCTTCTCTGGGGTACACGTGAACGTTCTCTGGGGTACACGTGTACGCTCTCTGGGGTACACGTGAACGTTCTATGGGGTACACGTGACGTTCTCTGGGGTACACATGAACGTTCTCTGAAGTACGCTCTCTGGGGTACACGTGAATGCTCTCTTGGGTACACGTGAACGTTCTCCGAGGTACACGTGTACGCTCTCTGGGGTACATGTGAACGTTCGCTGAGGTACACGTGAACGTTCTCTGGGGTACACGTGAACGTTCTCTGAAGTACACGTGTACGTTCTCCTAGGTACACGTGTACGTTCTCCTAGGTACACGTGTACGTTCTCTGGGGTAAACGTGAAAGTTCTCTGGGGTCGTGTCGAGGTCGAGTCGAGGTCGAGGGAGGGGGAAGACATACCGTGCGCGCTCGTTAAAATCGTGACATTAACCGGGATTCTTAGGACTACTGCCGTGGATTACTGATTACAGACATAACAAAGTGCATAGTGACCCGCTGGAAAATTGAAAATAGTCATTAACAATAGAACTTTGTGTTAAATAGAGAATAAACGGGAGACCACGTGTGAGCCAGTGAACGAGGCTTTGTGTACATGCGTGTATTAGGAAAAAAAAATAGTGAACGGTGATTCGTGGAACAGTGATGTGGAACGGGTATCACAACAACATATAAGTTGGAAGTGAAGGAAAATCGTGCATAGAATATTATAAATATAGAATACTAGAAATATAGAATAGTGGCAAGAGGCGGCATCAGTGGTTATAAATCGGGTAACTGGAAACTGGTGACATCAACCTGGGACAACAAGAGGTCACCTGTACCGACCGGGGGACCAGCTTCGCTACCCTACGCTAAGTACCTGCCATAAAGTTTGAACAAAATAACATACATAATATTACAAATATACGGTATACATATAATATTATAAATATTAAACATATAAATATATATACATATAATTTTATAAAGAGTTAAAAGGACTGACATCAACAAGTGATCCATACAGTGACTCTCAAATACAATACATAAGACAATGGAGAGGTTTGGCGAGTGTTCGGGAGTACTGGGAAGACGTAATGCAGGCGTAACGTGCTGCATCTGTAACATAAGATTTCACCTGGGCTGTACAGAATTAGCTCCAGGATGCATAAAAAGGCAAGGAATTTACTGGGTTTGCAAAGATGACAGATTAATGTTAGAGAACATAACTAAACTGATGAAAAACATTCCCGAGTCACAGAGATTATCATTCACAGACAGGCTACCAGTGATATATTCGGACTGGGAAAAGTCAACATTGGATAACGACCAAAACTCAGGAACAGATAGTTTAGAGAACCGCAGCAGTAGTGTGGAGGAGGAGACTATTGTGGTATAAAATAACAGCAATATTACAGAGCCAGGTAATATAAACAATGAGAGCAACAGTGAGATAGAGTGCATAGATGAAGGAATTGGGACGAAAAACGGAGATGGCTCCAATAAAGAGGTAGACAAGACAGTCACAGATATAAATACCTTGAAAAACGCAAAACCGGAATACATTTGTAAATTTTACGCTAAAGGAATATGCAAATATGGAAAATTAGGAGCAAAATGCCATTTTCTGCATCCTCGAAAATGCAGGAACATGTGGGAGAGGGGTACATGCCGTTTTGGAACAGGGTGTAGATACTTCCACCCAAAATTATGTCAATTTTCAATTAGGGACAAAAAATGCTACAATCTTCAGTGTCCGGAATTCCACGTGAGAGGTACACAGCGTTATAGACGGGAAGATCAATATGACACTACTGGAATTTTTTTAGAGGAAGGCAGAAACAGAGTAGTAAATATAAGAGAGAGGAACAGTCAGATGGAACCACTACAGGATTACAGAGGGGAACGGAGATACCCACAAGACTGGAATACAAATTATCAACAAGCACACAGGTACTACACCAGACAACACCCGTCCTACTACCAAAACTGGACGAATCACTTCCAAAACGACACACCCTGGACGCAAACACAGTGGCCTCCTTACCAGAGCCTCAGATATTAACACCAAGTAAGGCTTCCAGCACTTCCACTAACACGATAACATCATTTATATTTGCCAACATCCAGGGTATAAAAACACGCAAATCCAACATAGTTCACTTTATAGATGGTCTCCTTCATGAGGCAAATGCAGTGTTTGCAGCCCTAACAGAAACCCACACAAAGGACTACCATGATTGTGAAATATGGATCTCAGAGTACAATCTTTTCAGATGTGATAGGAAACACCGGCTTCAGGGTGGGGTCAGCCTCTACATCAAAGACACACTCATCTGTATTGAGCTGCTAAACACCTCAAATGATATGGTGGAAGTGCTGATAATCAAAATAGAGATTTTAAATGTAGTTATTGTCCTTGTATATAAGTCACCGGAGGCAAACCCTCAGCAGTTTAAAGACTAACTAATGAAAATAGAACACTGCTTGGAAAACCTCACAAATCCAGCTCCGAACATCATCCTGCTTGGGGACTTCAACCTACGGCACCTGAAATGGAAGCATCTGGCTAATACAGTAATATCAGAAAGAATACCAGGAAGTAGCCTAAATGAACAGGCACATGCAAATGACCAGCTACGGATGTGCGACAGGTTTGCCTTAAACCAGCAAATAGTAGAACCAACTAGGAAGGAGAACACGCTGGACCTCATTTTCACTAATAATGATGAATTGATCAGGAACATAATGATTACAAATACCTGTTACTCAGATCACAACTTAATTGAAGTTATGACAACCATGGGGAGTAGACCTTCAAAACCAGTCCAGATTCCCGGTGGAGGAGATTTCAGCAAATTCAACTTCAATAATAAACAGATAAGCTGGGAGCAAATAAACCAGGACTTCACAGAAATAAACTGGGAAGAACAGCTAGAAAATGCAAACCTGAACCAGTGCCTGGAAAAAATAAGCTCAGTAGCACTAGAAATATGTTCAAACCGCATACCTCTAAGAAAAAAGAGGAAGAGATACAGATTGGAACGGGAACGTCGTTCCCTATATAGGCGAAGAAAACGAATCGCGGAACAACTTGAGAGTTGCACCCTATCTCAAGAACGGCGAAGAAGGTTAGGTAGAGAAATAGAAACAATTGAACGGAAGCTATAAGAATCATACAAAACCCAGAAGAGGCAAAGAGAGCAAAAGGCCATCAGTGAAATAGAAAGAAATCCGAAATATTTTTTCTCCTATGCAAAATCAAGATCAAAAACCACATCTAGTATCGGGCCCCTGTGAAAGGGAGATGGAACTTTCACCGATGACAACAAAGAAATGAGCGAGCTACTGAGGACGCAGTACGACTCTGTTTTCAGCGAGCCATTAAACACACTAAAGATTGATAACCCAAATGAATTTTTCATGGATACGATACCAACATCAAATCATATATCAGACGTCACCCTATCCCCCACTGGATTTTGAAGAAGCCATAAACAGTATGCCTATGCACTCTGCACCAGGCCCGGATTCTTGGAACTCCATATTCATAAAGAACTGTAAAAAAACACTATCGCAGGCCCTCCACATTCTGTGGAGACAAAGCCTAGATACTGGCGTTATTCCTGATATACTAAAAACAGCAGAGATAGCACCACTTCATAAAGGAGGAAATAAGGCAGAGGCAAAAAATTACAGACCGATAGCACTAACATCGCACATCATAAAATTTTTTGAGAGAGTGCTAAGAAGTAAGATCACAAAATACATGGAATCACATCAACTCCATAACCCCGGACAACATGGTTTCAGAACAGGGCGCTCTTGCCTGTCGCAGTTGCTGGACCACTATGATATGGCATTAGATGCTATGGAAGACAAACAAAACGCTGATGTAATTTACACAGATTTCGCAAAAGCTTTGATAAATGTGACCATGGTGTTATTGCACATAAAATGCGTTCAAAAGGAATTACCGGAAAAATAGGCAGATGGATCTACAATTTCCTGACCAACAGAACCCAATGTGTAATAGTCAACAAAATAAAATCCAGCCCATCAATCGTGAAGAGCTCAGTCCCCCAGGGTACTGTGCTTGCTCCAGTACTTTTTCTCATCCTCATATCGGACATATACAAGAACACAACCTATAGCACTGTATCATCCTTTGCAGATGACACTAGGATCTTCATGAGAGTAGGCAACATAGAGGACACGGCGAACCTCCAGTCAGATGTAGATCAGGTCTTTCTATGGGTTACAGAAAATAATATGGTGTTTAACGAAGATAAGTTCCAGCTCATGCGCTATGGAAAAAATGAAAATATAAAAACGGAAACCACGTACAAAACTCAGGCAAATCATAACATAGAACGAAAAGGCAATGTAAAGGATCTGGGTGTACTCATGCCGGAAGACCTTACCTTTAAAGAACACAATAAAGTAGCCGTCACAACTGCAAGAAAACTGACAGGTTGGATAACAAGAACTTTTCACACTAGAGATGCTATACCGATGATGATACTTTTCAAAACGCTTGTGCTCTCTAGAGTGGAGTACTGCTGCACAATGACAGCACCTTTCAAAGCTGGAGAAATTGTTGACCTGGAGAGCGTGCAGAGATCCTTTACTGCTAGAATCCACTCAGTAAAACATCTAAACTATTGGGACCGACTAAAGAGCCTAAAACTGTACTCCCTTGAGCGCAGGCGGGAGAGATACATAATAATTTACACGTGGAAAATATTAGAGGGGCTGGTCCCAAACCTGCACACACAGAAATAACATCACATGAGACCAGAAGACATGGCAGGATGTGCAAAATACCCCCGTTGAAAAACAGAGGTGCAACTGGTACTCTGACAGAGAACTCTATCAACATCAGAGGTCCGAGACTGTTCAACACGCTTCCACTACACATAAGGGGCATAACTGGCCGACCCCTCACAGTGTTCAAGAGAGAACTGGATAAGCACCTCCAAAGGATACCTGATCAACCAGGCTGTGACTCATACGTCAGGCTGCGAGCAGCCGCGTCCAACAGCCTGGTTGATCAGTCCGGCAACCAGGAGGCCTGGTCGACGACCGGGCCGCGGGGACGCTAAGCCCCGGAAGCACCTCAAGGTAACCTCAAGGGGGTACACGTGAACGTTCTCTGAGGTAAACGTGTACGTTCTCTGGGTTACACGTGAATCTTATCTAGGGAACACGTGAATGTTCACTAGGGAACACGTGAATGTTCTATGGGGTACATATGAACGTTCTCTGCGGTACACGTTAACGTTCTCAGGGGTACACGTGAACTTTCTCTGGGGTACACTTGAACGTTCTCTGCGGTACACGTTAACGTTCTCTGGGGTACACGTGTACGCTCTCTGGGATACACGTGAACGTTCTCTGAGGTACACGTGAACGTTCTCTGGGGTACACGTGAACGTTCTCTGGGGTACACGTGAACGTTCTCTGAGGTACACATGAACGTTCTCTGGGGTACACGTGAACGTTCTCTGGGGTACACGTGAACTTTCTCTGGGGTAAATATGAACGTACTCGCGGGTGTACGTGAACGTTCTCTGGGGAACACATGAACGTTCTGTGGGGAACACGTGAACGTTCTCTGGGGTACAGATGAACGTTCTCTGGGGCACACGTGAACTTTCTCTGCGTTACACATGAACGTTCTCTGGGGTACACGTGAACGTTCGCTGGGTTATGCATGAACGTCTGGAGTTCAGATGAACGTTCTCAAGGGTACACGTGAACGTTCTCTGGGGTATGTATGAACGTTGTCTGGGGTACACATGAACGTTGTCTGGAGTTCAGATGAACGTTCTCTGGGGTACACGTGAACGTTCTCTGGGGAACATACTTGCGGGTGTATGTGAACGTTCTCTGGGGAACGTACTCGCGGGTGTACGTGAACGTTCTCTGTGGTACATACGAACATACTCGCGGGTGTACGTGAACGTTCTCTGGGGTACACATAAACGTTCTTTGGGAACACGCGAACGTTCTCCGGGGTACAGATGAATGTTCTCTGGTGTACACGTGAACATTCTCTGTGTTACACATGAACATTATCTGGGGTACACGTGAACGTTCTCTGGGTTACGCATGAACGTCTGGAGTTCAGATGAACGTTCTCAATGGTACACGTGAACGTTCGCTGGGGTATATATGAACGTTGTCTGGGGTGCACATGAACGTTGTCTGGAGTACAGATGAACGTTCTCTGGGGTACACGTGAACGTTCTCTGAAGTACAGATGAACGTTGTCTGTGTTACACATGAACGTTCTCTGGGGTACGCATGAACGTTGTCTGGGTTACGCATGAACGTTCTCTGGGGTACGCATGAACGTTGTCTGTGTTACACATGAACGTTCTCTGGGGTACGCATGAACGTTCTCTGGGGTACGCATGAACGTTCTCTGGGGTACGCATGAACGTTGTCTGTGTTACACATGAACGTTCTCTGGGGTACGCATGAACGTTCTCTGGGGTACGCATGAACGTTGTCTGGGTTACACATGAATGGTGTGTGGGGTGAGCACCAAGCAATACGCCGTGTGGACGGTCAGAGGGAATTTACACACCAGTAAGTGTGTTCAACAACCATAGTCATAACTGTGTTCCAGGTCAAGCGGGAACCCTTTGTTACTACCAAGCTCCAGCTAGACCCGTGGCTGAGCCTGCTGGAGGCCAGTGTTGAGTATCATGGCATTATGGGGGACGCAAACTAGAAATCGGTACTCCTAGTTTTCCCTGTGTAGAGCAGAATATAGTGTCCTGGTTATCGTATGCACGCCACAGTTACCACACACAAAGACCTTTGAAAACCTGATTACCCTCGGTAATAGTTTAAACGTCATTATATAGTGCAACCTTCATATCACAGGAGTTTGATGGATTTCCAGAAGAGGACGAGAAAGCAGCAGGAATCCTTATAGGATTTATATGCGGATTTTTCGGCGTTGGCTAACAACAGCATTTTTGGAGCACAGTTTGACTGGCGGGCGTAGGACCAGTGTTTATGGCAGAAACTAACTTGATGGTGGAAAACTTGAGTTTGTAATCGATGTCATCATGTACAGTGTTGGAGAGGATTCTGAACCTGGATATGGCCTTCGGGAGCAGAAGATCTAATTCCCAAGAATTTATGGTCGTACAACAGTCCGTCCTCATTTCCCAAAGTCAAGAAAACGGTCAAATTAATGCGTCCTCTCCTATACTACACCAACCACGTGGGCTGGACGGTAGAGCGACAGTCTCGCTTCATGCAGGTCGGCGTTAAATTCCCGACCGTTCAAGTGGTTAGGCACCATTCCTTTCCCCTGTCCCATCCCAAATCCTTATCCTGACCTCCCGTCTATAGATTGAGCAAAACTGTACAATTAACTGTAAAACCGATTGTGAAATCATTAAGTATCTGTGATAACGTACAGATAGGGTTCATGACAAGCTGTCAACAAAAATAGGCTACAATTGAAAATAAATTTTCGAGGATTTTTATATAATGGATTCACATAATCCAAGCCTATGTGATAAAGATCTCATGGGCAAAGTGGGAATTTCCCTGCTGGCTTGGATGAATTTTGTATAATGAAAAAAAGTAAATAGTGCAGAAGATATGTTGGAAAAATATGCAGTGGATGCAGGTAAGTCAAGTACTAGTGCAATGGCAAAAATCCATCTTAAAAGTGGGACTTTATCTAATTTTTTCAAAGCAATTTCCTTTCAAAACAATTCTTCTCCATTTCAAGCAGTCAGTCGAATCAGATGTTGACAGACACCCAACAGAAGGCATTTTAGATTCAATTACACAGTGAGTGAGCAGCCTGAATTGAATCAGTATTGAAGGTAAGCATAAAATCACTCAGAAGTTGTGCTGATTTTAAATATTTAAATACCTGCATCCATTGTGAGAAATATCCTTAACATTGCAGCTGTATTTACAATGTGAAATACATTGTCGAATTATTATCAGTGGTTAGTAAGGGGACAATATTTTCTAAAATTGACATAAAAGATGCTCGCAAATTTCTGTAAATGAGGAGAGGCAGAAATTGTTAGTGATTAATAATCATAAAGGGTTTTCCAATATAAAAGATTTTCTTTTGTATTCTCCTCGTCTGCAACAAATTTTAAGAGATTTATGACCCAGTTGTTGGTAAAGAATGAGGAGAAAGGAGAAAAACCTGAAATTAGATTATTAAATTTTTTAAATCTTTAACAAGAGCACAATGTGAGGATGAGTAACGTTATAACAGTGTTGAAGACCAAATCTACTGAATATCTGTGGTATCATATTTCAGGTAAGAGCTCTACTCCTTGTCACAAAAATGTAGCCGCTACAGTGGACGCCCCAACCCCGACATCAGTGGGGGGGGGGGGGAGAAGAACAGTTCTTTGTGGGGATGGAGACTTTTTTGTGTAAATTTGTTAATAAAGTTTCAACAAACTTAGGCCCCTTGTATGAATTGTGGAAAAAAATACAAAATTTACGTCATCACCAAATGAGGAGAATGCTTTTAGGAATATTAGGCTGGAATTGGTAAATTTCCCTGGAGCTCACGAATTTTACGAGTAACAGCCTTTTAAAACTAGAAGTAGATGTCCCCCCAGGTGGGGCGGGCTGTGTTTTATTACAGGAGGGAAAACTGTCGGACAGTCAGGAAAAACTGTCGGACAGTCAGGAAAAACTGTCGGACGGTCAGGAAAAACTGTCGGACAGTCAGGAAAAACTGTCGGACAGTCAGGAAAAAACAGTCTATTTTGCTAGCCAGAAATTATTTCCAGCAATTATTCCCAATTAGACAAAGAAGCCTTAGCTTTAGTATATTCCATAAAAAACTGAGGTATTTTCTCCTGGGTAAAAAATGCCTTAAAAATAAACCCCTGCTAGGATTGTTTGGCAGAGGTAAACAAATTCCAGTTAATGCTAATGCTACACCCAGCAAACTCAAAACATTTTTTTGCATTTTTATTTGGTCTCAGAAAGGTGGCACTGTAGCTATTTATATAAAGTCGTCTTTTTAACGTATAAATTACGTTAATTTTAGTCAGTCTAATATGTGTGTGTGCGTGTGTTTGTTTGAGAATGTGTGTGTGTGTGTGTGTGTGTGTGTGTGTTTGTTTGAGAATGTGTGTGTGTGTGTGTGTGTGTGTGTGTGTGTTTGTTTGAGAATGTGTGTGTGTGTGCGTGTGTTTGTTTGAGAATGTGTGTGTGTGTGTGTGTGTGTGTGTGTGTGTTTGTTTGAGAATGTGTGTGTGTGTGTGTGTGTGTGTGTGTGTTTGTTTGAGAATGTGTGTGTGTGTGTGTGCGTGTGTTTGTTTGAGAATGTGTGTGTGTGTGTGTGTGTGTGTTTGTTTGAGAATGTGTGTGTGTGAACTCACCTAGTTGTTCTCACCTAATGGTGCTTGCGGGGATTGAGCTTCGGCTCTTTGGTCCCGCCTCTCAACCGTCAATCTACAGGTTCCTGAACCTATTGGGCTCTATCATATCTACACTTAAAACTGTGTATGGCCACAATCATTCATTTGCGTGGAACAATCAAATTGAAAGAGTAAGGAAGATAAGAACATAGGCATGTGTCTCTCTGTATATGTTACTGTGTCTGTGTCTGTCTCTGTCTCTCTGTGTCTGTGTCTCTGTGTCTGGCACTGTCTCTCTGTGTCTGTCTCTGTCTCTCTGTGTCTGTGTCTCTGTGTCTGGCACTGTCTCTCTGTGTCTGTGTCTCTGTGTCTGGCACTGTCTCTCTGTGTCTGTCTCTGTCTCTCCGTGTCTGTCTCTGTCTCTCTGTGTCTGTCTCTGTCTCTCTGTGTCTGTCTCTGTCTCTCTGTGTCTGTGTCTCTGTGTCTGGTACTGTCTCTCTGTGTCTGTGTCGCTGTGTCTGGCACTGTCTCTCTGTGTCTGTCTCTGTCTCTCCGTGTCTGTCTCTGTCTCTCTGTGTCTGTGTCTCTGTGTCTGGCACTGTCTCTCTGTGTCTGTCACTGTCTCTCTGTGTCTGTCTCTGTCTCTCTGTGTCTGTCTCTGTCTCTCTGTGTCTGTCTCTGTCTCTCTGTGTCTGTGTCTCTGTGTCTGGTACTGTCTCTCTGTGTCTGTGTCTCTGTGTCTGGCACTGTCTCTCTGTGTCTGTCTCTTTCTATCCGTGTCTGTGTCTCTGTGTCTGGCACTGTCTCTCTGTGTCTGTCTCTGTCTCTCCGTGTCTGTCTCTGTCTCTCTGTGTCTGTGTCTCTGTGTCTGGCACTGTCTCTCTGTGTCTGTCACTGTCTCTCTGTGTCTGTCTCTGTCTCTCCGTGTCTGTCTCTGTCTCTCTGTGTCTGTGTCTCTGTGTCTGGCACTGTCTCTCTGTGTCTGTCACTGTCTCTCTGTGTCTGTCTCTGTCTCTCTGCGTCTGTCTCTGTCTCTCTGTGTCTGTGTCTCTGTGTCTAGCACTGTCTCTCTGTGTCTGTCTCTGTCTCTCTGTGTCTGTGTCTCTGTCTCTCTGTGTCTGTGTCTGTCTCTGTCTCTCCGTGTCTGTCTCTGTCTCTCTGTGTCTGTGTCTCTGTGTCTGGCACTGTCTCTGTGTCTATCTCTGTCTCTCTGTGTCTGTCATTGTCTCTCTGTGTCTGTCACTGTCTCTCTGTGTCTGACTCTGTCTCTCTGTGTCTGTCACTGTCTCTCCGTGTCTGTCTCTGTCTCTCTGTGTCTATCTCTGTCTTTCCGTGTCTGTCTCTCTGTGTCTGTCTCTGTCTCTGTCTCTCTGTGTCTGTCACGGTCTCTCTGTGTCTGTCTCTGTCTCTCTGTGTCTATCTCTGTCTCTCTGTGTCTGTCACTGTCTATCTGTCTGTCACTGTCTATCTGTGTCTGTCACTGTCTATCTGTCTGTCACTGTCTATCTGTGTCTGTCACTGTCTATCTGTCTGTCACTGTCTATCTGTGTCTGTCACTGTCTATCTGTCTGTCACTGTCTATCTGTGTCTGTCACTGTCTCTCTGTGTATGTCACTGTCTCTCTGTGTCTGTCACTGTCTATCTGTCTGTCACTGTCTATCTGTGTCTGTCACTGTCTATCTGTCTGTCACTGTCTATCTGTGTCTGTCACTGTCTCTCTGTGTATGTCACTGTCTCTCTGTGTGTGTCACTGTCTCTCTGTGTCTGTGTCTGTCTCTGTCTCTCTGTGTGTGTCACTGTCTCTGTGTGTCTGTCTCTGTCTCTCTATGTCTGTGTCTGTCTCTGTCTCTCTGTGTCTGTCACTGTCTCTCTGTGTCTGTCACTGTCTCTGTGTCTGTCTCTGTCTCTCTGTGTCTGTCACTGTCTCTGTGTGTCTGTCACTGTCTCTCTGTGTCTGTCACTGTCTCTCTGTGTCTGTCACTGTCTCTCTGTGTCTGTCACTGTCTCTCTGTGTCTGTCACTGTCTCTCTGTGTCTGTCACTGTCTCTGTATCTGTCCATTACAGTGCCTCACACCCTCCTAGGCTCATTTGATGTTCTGTTATTTGTTTCCTTCGGCTGAATAGGGAACGACGTTCTCGTTCCAGTTTGCTTTTTTTCCTCTTTTTTCTGAGTGGTATTTATTTTCTACAAATTTCAAGTGCCTACAGTGCCTATTTCCTCGAAGCACTGGTTTAATTCTGCACTATATAGTGGTTCTTCCCATCATATTTCCGCTATGTTTTGGTTTATTCCTTCCCAGGTGATTAGTTTGATATTAAAACTCAGTTTGTTTAATTCTCCTCCTCTTGAATGTGAGATTGGCTACATGAATCGATTGCCCACACTCGTCTGAACTTCGCTTAAGGTTGTGATCACTCTATACTATTGGCTGGTTTAAAGCAAATCTGTCACACATCTGGAAGAGGGTATTTGTGTGTGTGACTGTTCATTCAGGCTGCTTCCTGGGATACTCTCTGCTGTGGTAGTATTTGCCACATTTGTCCATTTTAGATGCCTTAAGCAATCATCGAGGAAGATGGTGTTAGGGGCAACATTTCTAAGGGTTTCTAAGCAGTGTTCAACTGACTCTATAACTGTCTATCTTTGCATGAATCTCTTATCAGTCTCTATGTGTCTGTCTTTCTCTGTCTCTGTCTCTCTCTCTCTGTCTTTCTCTGTCTCTCTATCAGTTTTCGTTTCTAATTCTCTCTCTCTCACCGCTTCTATGTCTCTGCCTGTTTCTATTTGTATCTTGCTTTCTTTCTATAAGTTTTCACCTCTCTCTTTCTCTCTCTCTCTCTCTCTCTCTCTCTCTCTCTCTCTCTCTCTCTCTCTCTCTCTCTCTCTCTCTCTCTCTCCCTCTCTCTCTCTCTCTCTCTCTCTCTCTCTCTCTCTCTCTCTCTCTCACTCTATCAAGATATTACTGAAAACCCATAAATTCACTTTCATCATTTATAATTAGCCATAACAATACAGGCGGAAACGATGGAGTAAGCATGGCTATTTCCTTTCAAACGTTATGGATATTGCAAGGGGGTATATTCACTCTCTCATTGTCTGTCTCTGCATATCTCCCTTGTCAGTGTCTCTCTGTGTCTGTCTCCTTTGTCCGCCTCCCGTGACTGTCTCTCTGCCTTTCTTTATCGTTGTATATACGTATGTCTCTGTCTTTCAAAGTTAATCTGTGTCACTGTCTTTCTTTGTCTCTCAGGTCAGTTTCCCATCTTTGACTGTCTATCTGTGTCTCTCTATCAGTGTCTGGCTTTGCATATCTCTCTCTGTGTCTGTCTCTCCGGTCTGCCTCTCTGCATGTTTCTGTCTGTCTGCCCCTCTTGTCAGTGTCTCTTATGTCTGTCTCTGCCTGTTTCTGTCTGTCTGCCTCTTGTCAGTATCTCTATGCCTTTGTCTGTTTCTGTCTATCTCCTCTGTCTGTCAATTTTTGTCAATCTCTCTCACTTTATCTCAATCTATCACTGTCGGTCTGTCTATCTGTCTGTCTGTCTATCTGTCTGTCTGTCTGTCTGTCTGTCTGTCTGTCTGTCTGTCTGTCTGTCTGTCTGTCTGTCTGTCTGTCTGTCTGTCTCACTGTCTATCTCCCTCTCTTTTTTTCTCTCTTTCATTCTTTCTCTGTCTGTCTATCTCTTACTATTTCGCAATAGCAAGAAAAATTTGGAAAATAAGAAAATAAGAATTCAGAGTTTAGTTAATAAGCTATTTGGAAAATCATTGTGCAAGTCATTTTTGGCACTGTCAAGTGGCACACGTTTCATTTATACCAACTATGATCCGACCATTTTTGTACATACTAACAATAAAATTACTGGAGAACATTGAGTGCAACTATCCCCCCAAGCATCTGGCTTACAACTTTGCACAGACAGACAACCATTCTAATTTATTGATAGAAGAAGGGATATCCGACTTTGTTTAGATGCCTTTCCGTCCCTCTTGCTCAACATTTCCCTTCTCCCCCCTTCGCCTTCCCTGTCTCTCTCTCCTCGTCTTCAATTTCCTCTCCTCTTTGCCGGGAGCCGGTCGGCCGAGCGGACAGCACGCGGGACTTGTGATCCTGTGGTCCTGGGTTCGATCCCAGGCACCGGCGAGAAACAATGGGCAGAGTTTCTTTCACCCTATGCCCCTGTTACCTAGCAGTAAAATAGGTACCTGGGTGTTAGTCAGCTGTCACGGGCTGCTTCCTAGGGGTGGAGGCCTGGTCGAGGACCGGGCCGCGGGGACACTAAAAAGCCCCGAAATCATCTCAAGATAACCTCAAGATAACCTCCCCATCTCCCATCCCTCTGCCTTTCTCACCTCATTTCCTCTCTTGTCTCTACCTGACCCACATCATCATCCCTTTCCTTTCCTCTCTTCCCCCTTCCTCTCCCTCTCTCACAAAATTTAATATGAACAACACGCTGAAAACTTACGTAAAACGCATCCGCGATTTCATACTACATTAAAAAGGAACAAATTTTTCTTAAAGGCTGGCCAATTGGCCCAAATAAACTATGACATTACCGTACAACGTATGTGTCATCTTGAAAAGCTGAGTGCGGCTGGGCCCAAGCATTTAGCCTCCAGCCTTGGACAGTCGGAGAGACACTCACTTTTATAGATGTGGTTAGATATGTTCTATGTAATATAATCCCTTATTTGCTAGTATTTAGCAGATTACAAAATTATCAATTTAAAGGACATTCCTTCTCTTGCAGAGTTGAAGTGGTATGAGTAAATACTAGATATGATAAGGAAATCCTCATTATGAATAAGGAATCTTTGCAATGATAAAAATAAATCCTCACTATGAAGAGGGAATCCTTACAATGATAAGAAAATCCTTATTATGAAGAGGGAATCCTAGCTATGCCAAGGAAATCCTCACTATGAAGAGGGAATCCTACCTAAGATAAGGAAATCCTCACTATGAAGTAATAATCCTAGCTATAAGGAAATCCTCGCGTGGAAAAGAGAATCATAGATGAAGTTAGAAAACTATTACATGAATGAAATTGAATTGAAAAATATTAATTACTAACATTCGTGTTGTACATATTCCGTACAGTTCCCGTGGAAACAGTTGTAGCAGTTCCCGTGGCGTAGTGGTAACACACTCGTCTGGCGTTTCGCGAGCGCTTTGGCCTGGGTTCGTATCATGGCCGGGGAGGATTTACTAGGCGCCAATCCTTAACTGTAGCTTCTGTTTACCTGTATTTGTATCTTTATATTTACCTTAATTGAATCTTCTGATTGTTGTCTCTGTCACAAATCAGAAGACACAATTAACAATTTACTACAAAAACAAGAAAACGGCCAACTTACTCACGAAGAACTCTCCAGAAACTAAACAGAACGCCTTGAAAGAAACCAACGTCGTCTATGCCTTCACATGCTCACTTGGGGACTGACAGCCCCAAAGTTCTTATTATATAGGCAAGACAACAACGTCTCTTTCTTGGCGATTAACAATGCACAAACAACAGGGCTCCATCAAGGAGCAAATACCCTCCTCGCACAACCAGAGAAATCTTAACAAGAAACTCAGATATTATCGAGAGATACAACCTCAC
This sequence comes from Procambarus clarkii, assembly GCF_040958095.1. Classification (NCBI taxonomy): domain Eukaryota; kingdom Metazoa; phylum Arthropoda; class Malacostraca; order Decapoda; family Cambaridae; genus Procambarus; species Procambarus clarkii. The sequence continues at coordinate 15,684,864 of NC_091157.1, forward strand.
CTAAAAAAATTGGCAATGTAAAATTATCTTTGAAAATGTAAGAAGTGTCTTGCGAAAAGCTTCTAGTCGTCAGACCATTAATAAAATGTGAAATGAACTTTGGAGAGTTAATTGTTCAACTACCCTCAACAGCGAAGAAAACCATAAGAAATATTGAGAAGATTCGTGTTAGAATCATTAATCTTATCCTTTCTTATCCTTTCTTTCTTATCTTCTTTCTTCTATTCCCCCGCCCCTCATCTCAGTATCCTCTGAGACCCTGTTATCCACCTCACAGGTCCTTACACCCATGGAACAGCCTCCCCCACCAGCAGAACACTCACCAAGGAGGCGATTTGAGAGGGGACAGAAGAAAGTGAGCCTCAAAGCGATGTACACTAACATAGATGGAATTACAAATAAAGCAAATGAGCTTGGAGAACTGGTACTAGAGGAAAACCCAGACATAATAGCCCTCACAGAAACAAAGATCACGAAAACGATAACAAACGCAGTGTTCCCACAGGACTATTATGTTATGAGGAAAGAGAGGGAAGGAAGAGGTGGGGGTGGTGTAGCTCTGCTGATAAGAAAAGGCTGGGATTTTGAGGAGATGGATATTCAGGGCTCTGAAGGTTTCAGTGACTACATAGCAGGTACAGTAACAAATGGAGGGAAAAAAGTTATAGTCGTAGTCATATATAATCCACCACCAAATGACAGAAGACCTAGACAGGAATATGATAGAAACAACATGGCCACCATTAACATAATAGAAAGAGCAGCTTCTGTTGCTAGCAGGAATGGATCTGGACTACTAATTATGGGATACTTCAACCATGGGAAGATAGATTGGAAGAACAGAGACCCGCATGGATGACCAGAAACATGGAGAGCTAAGCTGCTGGACGTGGCAACAAGAAACTTTCTAAGCCAGCACATCAAAGAACCAACAAGAATGAGAGGAGAAGATGAACCAGCAATGCTTGATTTGATATTTACCCTAAATGAGTGGGATATAAGGGAAGTTAAGATGGAAGCGCCCTTGGGAATGAGTGACCACAGTGTATTGAACTTTGAGTACCTGGTAGAGCTAGGACTTATCTCCCCCCAAAAAGAACTAGGAATCAAAAGGCTGGCATACCGAAAGGGGAATTATGAACAGATGAGAAGTTTCCTAAGTTAAATACCTTGGGACACAGACCTCAGAGATAAGTCTGTACAGGATATGATGGACTATGTTACCCAAAAGTGTCAGAGGCAGTAAACAGGTTCATTCCGGCCCAAAGGGAAAAATCCGAGAAGCAACAGAAGAATCCATGGTATAATAGGGCATGTATGGAAGCGAAGAAACTGAACAAAAGGGCGTGGAGGAACTTCCGGAATAACAGAACACCAGAAAGCAGAGAGAGATACCAGAGAACCAGGAATGAGTACGTTAGGGTGAGAAGAGAAGCAGAGAAAAGTTTTGAAAATGATATAGCAAACAAAGCCAAGACCGAACCAAAGCTACTCCACAGTCACATCAGAAGGAAAACAACAGTGAAAGAACAGGTATTGAAACTTCGAACAGGCGAGGACAGGTATACAGAGATTGACAGAGAGGTGTGAGAAGAACTCAACAAGAGGTTCCAGGAGGTCTTCACAATAGAACAAGGTGAGGTCACTGAGCTAGGAGAAAGGGAGATAAACCAGGCGGCCTTGGAAGAGTTCGAAATTACGAGAGAGGAGGTCAAGAGACACCTGCTGGATCTGAATGTTAGAAAGGCTGTTGGTCCAGATGGGATCTCACCATGGGTACTGAAAGAGTGTGCAGAGGCACTTTGCTTGCCACTCTCCATAGTGTATGGTAAGTCACTGGAGACGGGAGACCTACCAGAAATATGGAAGACGGCAAATGTGGTCCCAATATACAAAAAGGGCGACAGGCAAGAGGCACTGAACTACTGGCCAGTGTCCTGGACTTGTATACCATGGAAGGTGATGGAGAAGATCGTGAGAAAAAACCTGGTAACACATCTGGAGAGAAGGGACTTCGTGACAAATCGCCAACATGGGTTCAGGGAGGGTGAATATTGCCTTACAGGCTTGATAGAATTTTACGATCAGGTGACAAGGATTAAGCAAGAAAGAGAGGGCTGGGCGGACTGCATTTTCTTGGATTGTCGGAAAGCCTTTGACACAGTACTGCATAAGAGGCTGGTACATAAGCTGGAGAGACAGGCAGGTGTAGCTGGTAAGGTGCTCCAGTGGATAAGGGAGTATCTAAGCAATAGGAAGCAGAGAGTTACGGTGAGGGGTGAGACCTCCGATTGGCGTGAAGTCACCAGTGGAGTCCCACAGGGCTCTGTACTCGGTCTTATCTTGTTTCTGATATATGTAAATGATCTCCCGGAGGGTATCGATTCATTTCTCTCAATGTTTGCGGACGATGCTAAAATTATGAGAAGGATTAAAACAGAAGAGGACTGTTTGAGGCTTCAAGAAGACCTAGACAAGCTGAAGGAATGGTCGAACAAATGGTTGTTAGAGTTTAACCCAACCAAATGTAATGTCATGAAGATAGGTGTAGGGAGCAGGAGGCCAGATACAAGGTATCATCTGGGAGAGGAAATTCTTCAGGAGTCAGAGAAGGAAAAAGACTTGGAGGTTGATATCACGCCTGACCTGTCTCCTGCAGCACATATCAAGCGGATAACATCAGCGGCATATGCCAGGTTGGCCAACATACGAACGGCATTCAGAAACTTGTGTAAAGAATCATTCAGAACTTTGTATACCACATATGTCAGGCCAATCCTGGAGTATGCAGCCCCAGTATGGAGTCCATATCTAGTCAAGGATAAAACTAAACTGGAAAAGGTTCAAAGGTTTGCCACCAGACTAGTACCCGAGCTGAGAGGTATGAGCTACGAGGAGAGACTACGGGAATTAAACCTAACTTCGCTGGAAGACAGAAGAGTTAGGGGGGACATGATCACCACGTTCAAGATTCTGAAGGGAATTGATAGGGTAGATAAAGACAGTCTATTTAACACAAGGGGAACACGCACAAGGGAACACAGGTGGAAACTGAGTGCCCAAATGAGCCACAGAGATATTAGAAAGAACTTTTTTAGTGTCAGAGTGGTTGACAAATGGAATGCATTAGGAAGTGATGTGGTGGAGGCTGACTCCATACACAGTTTCAAGTGTAGATATGATAGAGCCCGATAGGCTCAGGAATCTGTACACCTGTTGATTGACGGTTGAGAGGCGGGACCAAAGAGCCAGAGCTCAACCCCCGCTAACACAACTAGGTGAGAACTAGGTGAGTACACATACACACACATACACATACACACACACACATACACACACACACATACACACACACACACACACACACACACACACACACACACACACACACACACACACACACACACACACACACACACACACACACACACACACACACACATATATATATATATATATATATATATATATATATATATATATATATATATATATATATATATATATATGTGTGTGTGTGAGTGTGTATTCACCTAGTTGTGTTTGCGGGGTTTGAGCTTTGCTCTTTCGGCCCGCCTCTCAACTGTCAATCAACTGTTTACTAACTACTTTTTTTTCCCCCACACCACACACACACACCCCAGGAAGCAGCCCGTGACAGCTGACTAACTCCCAGGTACCTATTTACTTCTAGGTATCAGGGGCATTCAGGGTGAAAGAAACTTTGCCCATTTGTTTCTGCCTAGTGCGGGAATCGAACCCGCGCCACATAATTACGAATCCTGGTGCCAGATTCACGAAAGCACTTACGCAAGCACTTACGAACGTGTACATCTTTCCGCAATCTTTGACGACTTTGGTTACATTAAACAGTTTACAAACATGAGAACTTCCCAATTAACTGATGTTATTGTTATAAACATCCTCCTGGTGCTTCAGAGCTCATTAACTGCTTAATAATTGGAAACAAAGCCGCCAGAGATTAAGAAAAGATGGACAAGTTCGTAAGTGCTTTCGTGAATCTGGCCCCTGAGCGCTATCCACCAGGCTATGAGGCCCCTAGAAAATATTTGTGTGTGTGTGTGTGTGTGTGTGTGTGTGTGTGTGTGTGTGTGTGTGTGTGTGTGTGTGTTTGTGTGTGTGTGTGTGTGTGTGTGTGTAATTACCTAAGTGTAATTACCTAAGTGTAGTTACAGGATGAGAGCTACGCTCGTGGTGTCCAGTCTTCCCAGCACTCTTTGTCATATAACACTCTAAAACTACTGACGATCTTTGCCTCCACCACCTTCTCACTTAACTTGTTCCAACCGTCTACCACTCTGTTTGCGAAGGTGAATTTTCTTATATTTCTTCGGCATCTGTGTTTAGCTAGTTTAAATCTATGACCTCTTGTTCTTGAAGTTCCAGGTCTCAGGAAGTCTTCCCTGTCGATTTTATCAATTCCTGTTACTATTTTGTACGTAGTGATCATATCACGTGTGTGTGTGTGTGTGTGTGTGTGTGTACTCACCTAGTTGTACTCACCTAGTTGTGTTTGCGGGGGTTGAGCTCTGGCTCTTTGGTCCCGCCTCTCAACCGTCAATCAACAGGTGTACAGATTCCTGAGCCTATCGGGCTCTGTCATATCTACACTTGAAACTGTGTATGGAGTCAGCCTCCACCACATCACCCCCTAATGCATTCCATTTGTCAACCACTCTGACACTAAAAAAGTTCTTTCTAATATCTCTGTGGCTCATTTGGGCACTCAGTTTCCACCTGTGTCCCCTTGTGCGTGTTCCCCTTGTGTTAAATAGACTGTCTTTATCTACCCTATCAATCCCCTTCAGAATCTTGAATGTGGTGATCATGTCCCCCCTAACTCTTCTGTCTTCCAGCGAAGTGAGGTTTAATTCCCGTAGTCTCTCCTCGTAGCTCATACCTCTCAGCTCGGGTACTAGTCTGGTGGCAAACCTTTGAACCTTTTCCAGTTTAGTCTTATCCTTGACTAGATATGGACTCCATGCTGGGGCTGCATACTCCAGGATTGGCCTGACATATGTGGTATACAAAGTTCTGAATGATTCTTTACACAAGTTTCTGAATGCCGTTCGTATGTTGGCCAGCCTGGCATATGCCGCTGATGTTATCCGCTTGATATGTGCTGCAGGAGACAGGTCTGGCGTGATATCAACCCCCAAGTCTTTTTCCTTCTCTGACTCCTGAAGAATTTCCTCTCCCAGATGATACCTTGTATCTGGCCTCCTGCTCCCTACACCTATCTTCATTACATTACATTTGGTTGGGTTAAACTCTAACAACCATTTGTTCGACCATTCCTTCAGCTTGTCTAGGTCTTCTTGAAGCCTCAAACAGTCCTCTTCTGTTTTAATCCTTCTCATAATTTTAGCATCGTCTGCAAACATTGAGAGAAATGAATCGATACCCTCCGGGAGATCATTTACATATATCAGAAACAAGATAGGACCGAGTACAGAGCCCTGTGGGACTCCACTGGTGACTTCACGCCAATCGGAGGTCTCACCCCTCACCGTAACTCTCTGCTTCCTATTGCTTAGATACTCCCTTATCCACTGGAGCACCTTACCAGCTACACCTGCCTGTCTCTCCAGCTTATGTACCAGCCTCTTATGCGGTACTGTGTCAAAGGCTTTCCGACAATCCAAGAAAATGCAGTCCGCCCAGCCCTCTCTTTCTTGCTTAATCTGTGTGTGTGTGTGTGTGTGTGTGTGTGTGTGTGTGTGTGTGTGTGTGTGTGTGTGTGTGTGTGTGTGTGTGTGTGTGTGTGTGTGTGTGAGTGTGTGTGTGTGTGTAGGAATAGTCTACACAAGTTTACAATACATTATTTACCTAAGAGAATGTCAAAATAAAAATATAAAAATAATATTTTAAATATAAAGTGTATATTCAAGAATTACAGACCCATGTAAACACTAACTTTATCAATGATCTTGAAACAATCACAGCTTTCAAATTCAGAATAAGAAACTATTTTCATAATACCTTACACAGACCGTAGCAACACTGGCTGGACTAATCAGCCATCTAGAGGTTTTCTTGAGATGATTTCGGGGCTTAGCGTCCCCGCGGCCCGGTTCTCGACCAGGCCTCTATTTTGTTACAAACCCACCAGGAAGCAGCCCGTAGCAGCTGTCTAACTCCCAGGTACTTATTTACTGCTAGGTAACAGGAGCATCAGAGTGAAAGAAACATTTTGCCTATTTGTCTCCGCCTCCACCGGGGATCGGGACTCGGAACCTCAGGACTACGAATCCGAAGCGCTGTCCACTCAGATTTCAGGCGTCAGGTGAACATCACACTAAATCAAACTTAATATTTTGGCTTAAAGTAAGCCATATTTACCTTACAGTTTGAAAGATAATATAAATTGGAAAAAAGAAGTATAGCTACTACTGGAACAGTGACAAATATTTCCAAACTTTGCATAATATTTGTAGGTCGGTGAGAATATCTATCTCAAGACAAATATAAACTAGCCATTCATATACATTCTACAAAAAATGTTCGCACATTTAGTGCCATAGATCTCTGGGAATAAACTGTTAGCAGGTCTTGTTGAGTGCTCAGCATCTAGAACTGTATGCTAAGCTTCAGTAGGTCTTGTTGATTTCTCAGCATTTAGTACTGTACACTATGCTTCATTAGATCTTGTTGAGTGTTCAGCGATTAATACTCTATGCTTAGCTTCAATAAGGCTTGTTGAATGCTCAGCATCTATTATTATAAGCTAAGATTCTATAAGTCTTCATGAGGTATTGTAACAACTGTTTCTACCCTTGTAACGGTTGCTAATAATTTGTAACCTAAAGCTGTAATAACTGTATTTTATAACGCGATGAGAACTGCAGAGTCTCCCCTCACAGCGGAAACTGCTCATAGGAACACAGGTGATGTTCACAACTTAAGATCTATATCTCAGACATTAATTAAGGAAAGTATGAAAATACTCAGGTGACCAGTGTAAAGTAATCTTTAATGACGCAGATTAAATAACTCTAAGTTAGACTGACATCCTATTCCTTAGGAGACAATAGAATATATGCACTACCAATTGTGTGGGGAACTCAGACAGACATTATCTTTCCACTGCTCTCCTGAGCCGATGTTGTGGCCCCCTTGAAGGATCAACACACCCCTCCTGGTACTCCCAGTTCACACGCTGAAAAATGTTTTGCTCCTGCATCCTTCAAGGTGAAGTCTGGGGCTCCACCCCTAAAGGCACCTTGCCCTCAGAAGCTCCACCCCTTCCTAGGTCTAAAAGCAATCGTCTGAACTTGACCTAGAGTCTGGCACCTTCAACTTATAATAAGCTAAGTTTGGCCCTGGAGGACTCACTTGTCCAATGACAGTCCAGGTAGGCCTGCCTGTGGCACCTCACCAATGAGCAACCATCAATACTCCAGAGGTGGAGTCTTCCCACCAGCCTAGTGACCTGGATGTGACCCGTCTGTCATATATCCCGAGAGCAGAGGACTCCCATCCTCATGCGGAACAACTTCCCTCTTCTCCGTTGTAACCACAGAGAAAGGGAAGACCTGTGACCTATATTTTATGGATCCAGGTGGTTGTAACCTGAATGCCGCCAGCAGTCTAGACAAGGGACACAAGAAGTAATATTTATGGCTCCAATATCCACTAGCTGAGATCTGAGACGGACCAGGGAATGTAAGGAGGAGGAGAAGGGATGATCAGAGGGAAGAGGGAAGGAAGAGAGGGGACAGGCCAAATGTATACGCTCAGCATCAAGAACTGTACGCTAAGCTTCAGTAGGTCTTGTTGAGTGCTGTGCATCAAGAACTGAACGCAACGCTTCAGTGGGTCTTCAGTGCTCAACATCTTGAATTGTACTTTAGCATCCAGTTGGTCTTGTTGAATACTAAGCATCTAATATTGTATGCAAAGCTTTAGCAGGTCTCGTTGAGAGCTCTACATCTAGTATTGTATGATAAGCTTCCTTAGGTCTTATCGAGTACTCATCATTTAGTACTATACGCTAGGCTTCAGCAGGTCTTGTTGAGCACTGAGCATCGTATTGTACGCATAGCTTCAGTTCGTCTTGTTGAGTGCTCAGCATCTATTATTGTACCCTGGGCTTCACTAGACTTGTTGGGAACTCAACATCAGTAGTAGGATTGAAGCATCATATCGACCTCTTTTATGGTGGGCCCCGAGAAATAGAAGCATCATCAGTTCTTTTGGGTGAGAGGAAAATATAAGCATCAGCGACCTCTTTTTTTCGGGGGGGGGGGGGGGGGGGTGTCAGAAGATCAACAACTTAGCAACTTATTTCTTTTGGCCCCACTTGAAAATAGACAGCTTAGCACAAACTTTTTGTTTACCCTGGAAAATAGACCTCCGTAGCAGTAACTTTTGGTCTTGTTAAGGAAAATAGACACTGTAGCAGTAACTTTTGGTCTTGTTAAGGAAAATAGACACTGTAGCAGTAACTTTAGGTCTTGTTAAGGAAAATAGACACTATAGTAGTAACTTTTGGTCTTGTTAAGGAAAATAGACACTGTAGCAGTAACTTTTGGTCTTGTTAAGGAAAATAGACACTGTAGCAGTAACTTTAGGTCTTGTTAAGGAAAATAGACACTGTAGCAGTAACTTTAGGTCTTGTTAAGGAAAATAGACACTGTAGCAGTAACTTTAGGTCTTGTTAAGGAAAATAGACACTGTAGCAGTAACTTTAGGTCTTGTTAAGGAAAATAGACCCCCTAACGTTTGTTTTTTGTGTCCGGTTTAAGACTGAAATTTTTCAGGGTATAGTTTACGACCAAAATTTTTCAGAGACCAGTTTAAGTCCGAATATTTTCAGACTCCAGTTTAAGACCAATTTTTTTCAGTCTGGTTTAAGACCGATTTTTTTTAGAGTTTTAATCTTCACTATGGTTTTAAAGATCTTGTTATCTTGAGGTTATCTTGAGATGATTTCGGGGCTTTAGTGTCCCCGCGGCCCGGTCCTAGACCAGGCCTCCACCCCCAGGAAGCAGCCCGTGACAGCTGACTAACTCCCAGGTACCTTTTTACTGCTAGGTAACATGGGCATTCAGGGTGAAAGAAACTTTGTCCATTTGTTTCTGCCTCGTGCGGGAATCGAACCCGCGCCACAGAATTACGAGTCCTGCGCGCTATCCACCAGGCTACGAGGCCCCCAGTTCTTATCAATAAAAATAAACTCTTCTGACTTAAGCAGATATTTTTAAAAAGTTCATCTGACGTTAGTTCTTGGACCCACCTCTATTTATTTTTCAGTTTTACTTACACCTGCGGTCTTATAAAAAACTAATTGTAAAAATAAACTCTATGGACTTAGGTTCCCATTTAAAAAAAAGTAATTCAAAGTATCAGCAGTTAGTTCTTGGACCTGGCTCAATACTTTTATTAGTGTATTGAGTTTGTATCTCAAACTATATCATGTATATATCATATATGTTTGTATTAGTGTATTGAGTTTGTATTGTATCAGTTTCGCTACTAGTAGCCCAATTTTAGCCCAATATAAAGCAGCCATATATCAAATGTAGTAAGAAAAAGAAAATACAGTTACCGAGTTCTAGCTCCCGTCCTCCACCTTAGTGGACTCCCATGAATTCGCTACTATCAATCCAATTTCCCTGAAATTTAAAACCGCTGTATTTCTGACGTAATAAAATAGATTGAAGCAATTACCGAGCTCCAGGTCGTGTTCTCCACCTTACTTTACTCAGCTCCAGGTCGTGTTCTCCACCTTACTTTACTCAGCTCCAGGTCGTGTTCTCCACCTTACTTTACTCAGCTCCAGGTCGTGTTCTCCGCCTTACTTTACTCATACAACTCCGTTATTAACCGATCAACTTCCCTGAAATTTAATGCCACTGTATTTCTTATATAGTAAAACACAGCAATTTAGTTACCAAGCTCCAGCTCCTGTCCACCACCTTAATTCTCTCTCTCACAACTCCGCTATTATCCGATCAAATTCCTCGAGATTTAAAACATAATTATTTCAAACTGATTTACTTATCAGTAAATCAGATCAAGACAATAACCAAGCTCCAACTCTTGTCCCCTGCCTTACTTTACTCATGTAACTTCGTTAGTACATAACCAATTCTCCTGAAATTTAAAACCGCTGTATTTCGGACGTAGTAAAATAAATCAAAGCAATTACCAAGATCCAGCTTTTGTCCTCCGCCCTAGTTCATTCGTACAACTCTGCTATTAAACAATCAATTCCCCTCAAATTTAAAACAGCTGTATTTCAGACGTAGTAAAATTCAGCAATTTAGTTACCCAGCTCCAGTTCCTGTCCTCACCCTAGTTCGCTCTCAAAGGTTTGTTAATATCAGTTCAATTCCCGCAAAATTTTAAACAAACGTATTTCAGCCCATGTAAACTAAATTAATGCAATTACTGAGCTCCACCTCCTTTCCTCCGCCATAGTTCAACGTTCATCAAACTTAATTATTCCAGAACCTCAGACTCGCTCCAGCCTATCACCTTATCCCAGAACATCAGACTCGCTCCAGCCTATCACCTTATCCCAGAACATGAGACTCGCTCCAGCCTATCACCTTATCCCAGAACATGAGACTCGCTCCAGCCTATCACCTTATCCCAGAACATGAGATTCGCTCCAGCCTATCACCTTATCAAAGTACACAACCTCTCTTTCAATACTCTTGTTTAGTGGTCTGTGTAAATCAACACTCAACAGCATATTCTCTGCAAGTTCGATTCATATTTTTCACCTGTTTCTCAATGTTCTTCGCATTCTCTTTCATGTTCTTTACAAATTCCCCTCAATGCTTCAGTGGGTCTTGTTGAGTGCTCAGCCTCTAGAACTGTACCTTCGCGTCCAGTTCGTCTTGATGAATACTTAGCATCTAGTACTGTACGCAAAGCTTTAGCAGGTCTCGTTGAGTGCTCTGCATCTAGTATTGTACGATAAACTACAGTAGGTCTTGTTGAGTGCTCATCATCCAATACTATAAGCTAGGCATCAGTAGGTCTTGTTGAGTGCTCAGCATCGTATTGTATGCTAATACTCATTAGGTGTTTTTGAATGCTCAGCATATCTAATACTGTACGCTAACCTTTAGTAGGTCTTGTTAATTGCTCAGGATCTAGTATTGTACGATAAGCTTCAGTAGGACTTGAGTTGTGGGAACCGACCTGTGAGATTTATATTTATTTAATTTATATGAATTTATATTTACGTTAATTTATATACTTCGATAGCAATTTGTATAATGATAAGTGGACTGTATTTCTGCAATAATCTCATAATCTCACAAATCGATCCTCTACACATTAGGGGGGGTTATTAAATTAATATATATGCAGCCAATCAAACTACAGTAACTACATACATTGAAAAGGTTCCTTATCTTATAGTACAGCAGGTTAGTCCACCAGGTATAACTAGGGTGTAGACACCAAATTATCCTCTTTGAGGTAGCTTCCATCACCCAGTAACTGGTGCACAAACTCTTCCTCGTCTTGACCTGTCAAAAGTGCGCTAGCTGTGAAGCCAGAATCCTATATATGACAAGTATTTCAGAGAAAACTGTACATGGAACATGAAGACCTGGCTTAATTACCTTTAGTTTGAGGCTTCCACGTGATCTAACCGGATCACCCTATATCCTGACATTAATGGCCATAAATGAATGATAAACGGGTTTCGGATAGACACTTAACTTGATATGTAGACAGCGTGTTGAAAAATGGTACACCTTTGGTTTCCATAACACTACGTCCAAGTAAATTTAACAGGAGCCGAATTTGCTCCCGTGTGAGCCTCTGGTCTAGTATAAACAATGGCTGTTTAACACTCCATACTATTGACGTTACTGGCCGACATTGTCCAGATATGATAGGAGCTAAATTTGCTCCACACGTCTCGGAGGTGACACAACAATGGCTGCTTAACACTCCATACTATTGACGTTACTGGCCGACATTGTCCAGATATGATAGGAGCTAAATTTGCTCCACACGTCTCGGAGGTGACACAACAATGGCTGCCCTCCTTCCCCACTCTGACGCCTGGCTTACATTGTCCACATTTCAGAAAGTGATAGAAGGGTCACATTTACTCTACTTTAATATTGATAATTAAGTTAATTTATATAAGATGTTTTATGATGGTAAAGTCCAAAGACTAATGTATTTAAGAATAATTCCCACCATAATAGGTGGTGAATTATAATAGTATGTGGTGATGATATCCCGTTTTCTTTAGATGGTAATTCCACTACAAGTTACGTTTTCTATGGGTAACTTGTTTATACAACACAGCTCTTATCTGTCTGTATGATATTATTATTAAATGGTGTCGGATTTTCCGACATAATTCCCCAGGGGCTGCTCACGGGTCGAAGTCCTAATTAGAACAGACGAACACCGATACTCCTCCTTCGAATTATTAGATTAATTTGATGTTAGTAGTTAGTAATCACACATTTGTGTGTCTGTTCGTACAGGACGGATGTCCTGTACTAGAGTTGCAGGGGTTAGAAGTCTAATGCGATTTCATTTCCCTGTCAACTCTTGAAAGGCTAATATTCAAGCCTAATTACATATTATTTAACCCAGAAGACTGGATGTGATCAAGTACTACAGTCAAGTATGATTCAGGGACTGCAGTGAGATCAGTGACATTAGATATAACTTGAAGTTTGTTCAGGTAACTGGTCACTGATATATAAACACTGAGGCCCATGGAATACATCTTGATTAAATAATAAATGTATCAAATCAGTCATCAGATTTATTGGGGTTTAATTTAGTTAATTGATTCAGAGGATTGAATAGCTCATCATTAAAGTAAAGTATGGTTCTGAGACTGCAGTGGGTTCAGTGACATTGGTCGCAGTGACTTGTAGCTGTTTTAGGCTACTGTTCACTGATTTGCCACTGAGGCCTCATGAACTCATCTTCAGCTTTAAATGATGATACTAACATCAACCTCTGTTACTATAGTCAGCTGTAATCTCCTTAGTATAATGCTACTGGAGAAATATAATCAGCTGACAAATTTAGATCTCTACTGGTATTGTTTATCTGCAGGCATAGGTCTCCTCAGGCTTGATACTGGGCCTGAGAGTAATTTACCTCCTGCAGAGTTTAACATGGTTATACTCTGATATTTAGTAGGGCTACCGATGAATCGATGACAATAGTCTGTCCCAACAAGGAGACCGAAGTCGGTGAGGTGATCAGACTTAATATTATCTGCCAATTTTATTCCTCTATTTCTCAGGAATTTGGCTGTTGCTCTCAGACCTTGAACTTGTAGGTCTACTGGTATTTTGTCCACCACAATGGCTTGTACTCGACAGACGTACCTGCCTAAACGTACTGATGGTTGTACCACCTGGTAGACTTGAGGTCCTGCATCTGTTACAAACCCTGAGATGTTGAATGACGTCTGGGCTACAGGCCTTAATTGTAGTTCATCTGCCAGCTTTTTAGTGATATATGTTCTTTGGGATCCTTGGTCAAACAACCCACGAGTATGGACCTTGGCCCTCTTATTCAGGATGGTAATTTGGGCAGTAGGCAAAGTCGTATTACCTTTAGACTTTGCCGAATGGACACTCTTTGTTGGTTGCACCTTGCAGTACTGTACTGTGGTGGGAATGCTATCTTCCACCTTGGGGTTTGGAGACGTTGTTTTGGTGTCTCTGCATAATGCTGCATGGTGCTGACCTTTGTTACACCTATTACAGGTGTGTAATTGGGTATCACAGTCCTTGATGTTATGTTTCCTGAGGCACCTCGTGCAATGTTGCAAATCTTTGAGTCGCTCAACACGGGCGTCACTATCAGGAAAATTAGAGCAGTGGTACATTGAATGTTTCTCATTGCAGAACAAACATGTTCCATAGCTTCCTGTACCCTTTGGTGTCATGTTCTTGGGTGACACAGTAACTATAGGCTTGGAGGGTCCCACTGCATATACGCCCACACTGCCACTGTTCCACTTTGGTGTTGAATTATATTGTCTAGATTGATATGGTTTACTATTATTGGTTTCTGAAGGTTTACTTGGTGGTTTTAATTTGTCATGTGTTCGTAATTGATGAACTACTGACTTTAAACCTTCAGATATTTCATTCATGGATAAGATACTTTTATTGTAATGAGCACTCATTTGTCTCAATATGTCCCTAGGTATTTTCTCCTGGACAATTATTTTCAAGACCCACTCAGCCCCGTTTGCATCTGCTGTCAGGCTGAGGGCATTGATCAATGATTCTACCTCCAGCTTGAAGACTTGGAGTGAATCAGCTGAAGCCTCCGGTGGGGGTAAATGCAACAGCTCATGAACTAAATGTGATGTTCTTACTTCTGGATCAGCATAATTATCCTTGAGGAGTTTTACTGCCAGATCATAGCCATCATTAGTTAATCTCAGATGGGATACTACTGTTTTAGCCTCACCTGATAATTGACCTTGCAAATAAGAGAATTTACTACTCTTTGGTAAAGATTGTTTTGAGTCTACAAGGTCAACGAATTTGTTCCAAAATTCGTCCCAATCTTCCTCATCTTTTCCTGAGAAAGTGGGTAAATTAATTGGAGGGAGTCGAGCTTCTGCTTGACTCGTATTAGATGCAACTGTTGTTGTTGTTGCTGTTGCCTTGTTCTGGGCAATTAATTTGACATAAGGCTGTAACGTGGCCTGAGTGTGATCTTCATAATTCGCAAGATCAACCATAATGTCGTCTATTTCTGTTTCTGATAAATTAGTGTTGGCAAGTTCAGCCACATATGTTGCTATTTGACATTTGATTTGTTCAAATTTACCTGCAGCTGCTTGATAATAGCTTTCCAGGTCAGCATAATCAACTTGAGATTGTTGTGACAAATCGTCACATTTCTTGATCTGTCTTGTTAAGTGGCCTTTAAGACCTGCAAGGGTTCTTTTCATTCTCCCTGCATTATCCATACTGGCTCGTTGGTGAAGCCTTGTGGGACTTGTACTTGGGCTGCTCATAATACTGAACAAGCACTGATGATAGCCTAGGGTAAATTCTGCACTCACCAGGCAATAATCCTACCTCTACTAGAGGTTAGCACTTAAAATTAATACACATTATATATATATACAATCATACACACTAATGATTTGAGTGATAAACCAGTGTCACTGGAAGTACCTTTAGGTTAGCTCTTCAATATCACCCTAGGATGGTAGAGACACTAATTAATCACTCAAAGGTGTAATGATCATAAGTAAATTATTATATATACAACTCAATTCGAGTTGATAAAAATTACACCCAAAATAGGGTCTGGACCATGCATTAATGGTGTTAAGTTGTTGAATATAGTACAACTGACTATGGTAATAATGGGACTAGGATGAACGATAATAGTTCAACTAGTCATATCCTACCCTGTTGTGGGTTGGCAATTAGTAAATATTATACTGTGATCACTAGTGCAATATATATTAAATAATTCTCTATTTTGGAGAAATAATATACACAATTATTGATAATAGCCTCTTAATTAGCCTCTCTGAAACTTCTAATACTATCTAGAAGTATTAAATATTATTAGTGACCTCGCGAAATAAACTCCACAAAATTCGTAGATAATCTCTCGCGAAATGTAACACCACGAAATCCGTGAACAATCTTGCGAGGACACAGCCACTAATTTGGCTGGTTTCTATATTAGCGCTGTCATTTCACGAAATAACACGCCACCAAATTTCTGTGGGTGTGCATGAAACCGCTGACTAAGCTGAACTGGGCTGAGGGAGGCTCCTGAGCTCCCACGAGGCTTCGCCGCTGTCTTTGACTGGCTTTGTTTAAATCACACTGCACTAGTATATTTAATGAATCCACTGGTTAACTGGTTCATCCGGTACTAAGATGACCAAATGTGGGTTCAAAGGATCAAATAATCCGTCATCTGGTTCGAAGATGACCAAATAATGTGGGAACCGACCTGTGAGATTTATATTTATTTAATTTATATGAATTTATATTTACGTTAATTTATATACTTCGATAGCAATTTGTATAATGATAAGTGGACTGTATTTCTGCAATAATCTCATAATCTCACAAATCGATCCTCTACACATTAGGGGGGGTTATTAAATTAATATATATGCAGCCAATCAAACTACAGTAACTACATACATTGAAAAGGTTCCTTATCTTATAGTACAGCAGGTTAGTCCACCAGGTATAACTAGGGTGTAGACACCAAATTATCCTCTTTGAGGTAGCTTCCATCACCCAGTAACTGGTGCACAAACTCTTCCTCGTCTTGACCTGTCAAAAGTGCGCTAGCTGTGAAGCCAGAATCCTATATATGACAAGTATTTCAGAGAAAACTGTACATGGAACATGAAGACCTGGCTTAATTACCTTTAGTTTGAGGCTTCCACGTGATCTAACCGGAACACCCTATATCCTGACATTAATGGCCATAAATGAATGATAAACGGGTTTCGGATAGACACTTAACTTGATATGTAGACAGCGTGTTGAAAAATGGTACACCTTTGGTTTCCATAACACTACGTCCAAGTAAATTTAACAGGAGCCGAATTTGCTCCCGTGTGAGCCTCTGGTCTAGTATAAACAATGGCTGTTTAACACTCCATACTATTGACGTTACTGGCCGACATTGTCCAGATATGATAGGAGCTAAATTTGCTCCACACGTCTCGGAGGTGACACAACAATGGCTGCTTAACACTCCATACTATTGACGTTACTGGCCGACATTGTCCAGATATGATAGGAGCTAAATTTGCTCCACACGTCTCGGAGGTGACAACAATGGCTGCCCTCCTTCCCCACTCTGACGCCTGGCTTACATTGTCCACATTTCAGAAAGTGATAGAAGGGTCACATTTACTCTACTTTAATATTGATAATTAAGTTAATTTATATAAGATGTTTTATGATGGTAAAGTCCAAAGACTAATGTATTTAAGAATAATTCCCACCATAATAGGTGGTGAATTATAATAGTATGTGGTGATGATATCCCGTTTTCTTTAGATGGTAATTCCACTACAAGTTACGTTTTCTATGGGTAACTTGTTTATACAACACAGCTCTTATCTGTCTGTATGATATTATTATTAAATGGTGTCGGATTTTCCGACATGAGTGTTCAGCATCGTAATGTTCATAAAGCTTCAGATGGTCTTGTTGCTTACTCAGCATCTAGTACTGTACTTAGGCTTCAATAGGTGTTTTTAGTACTCATCATCTAGTACTGTACGCCAAGCTTCAGAAGGTCTTGTTGAGTGCTCAGTATCTAGTTCTGTATGCGAAGCTTTAGTATGTCTTGTTGAGTGCTCAGCATCTAGTATTGTAAGCTAAGCTTCAGTAGGACTTGCTTAGTGCTCACCATCTAGTGTTGCACGCTAAGCTTTCCCCTGACCTCCAGAAATCGGGGGAAGCCTCGGGAAATCCTCCGTCACCTGCGGGGCTCGGCTTAGTGAGGAATGTTGGTTTTCCGCCAATTTCTCTTGGCAGAGTCCCCAATTCCTGGCTACGCTGTCATTCGTTGAAGATGGATTATACCTCGGAGGTGGTCCATCTTCGGGAAATATGTGAATTTGGAGTGTATGATATATTCCTAAGTGTTGGATGCTATTTCTTGGACCCGGCTCTAGACGTTTAATACAGTAGTTTCTTTACTAACAACCCAATTTCCCCGATATTTAAAACTGACGTATTTCGGACATAGTAAGAAAATAAAACGGACTTGTTGGAATTCAGCTCCTGTCCTCCGCATTAGTTTACTCGTGTACTTTCATTACGGTCTGCTCAATTTTCCTGAAATTTAAAATCGTCGTATTTCGAGCGTAAGAACAAATGAGAGTTACCGAGTTTCAGCTCCTGTACTCCGCCTCAGTTCACTCGTGTAATTTCGTTATTAACAACCGATTTTTATGAGATTTAAAAATAAGTATTTATGATGTATAAAGAACAAATAAGTTAGTCACCGAACTCCTGCTCTTGTCCTCCGCCTTAGTGTATTTTCGTTATTAACTGTTAAATTTTTCCTAAAATTTAAAATATAGTTATTTCAGAAATATTAAGAACAAATAAGATAGTTACCGAGTTTCAGCTAATGACCATTAGCTGCCTCTCGTTATAAGTCGTAGTTCGTCTCTATAGTTTCGTATAGTTAAACATAATTCCTTGTATATCCTTTATGCATTTTATTCAAGCAGATCAACATTCAAACATTCTCTCCCTTCCCCCTTTTCCCCCCTCTCCTCCCCTCCCACTTCCCTCCAATGACCCCACCTACTGTAGAGTTCCCTCCACGTCTCTCCCCCTCCACCACTCTCACTACCTCCCTCCTCCACTTGCTTCCACCCCCACGTGCGCGCTGCCAGACGTCTAACTCTTGCTCCCCGCCCCTCCACCCATCTTCCCCTATCCCCCCACACTCACTATCCACCTCCTCCTCCTGCCTCCACCTTAAGCACGTCACCTCCGCCTCCACACACCCCCCTAACACCCTCCCCCAGCTCTACCCCACACACCCTAATCTTAATTCTCAGCTTTTACCTGGTAAATTTTAATTAGTTTTCACGTACCTCTCTTTTTTTACTGTGTTATTCTCATTTTACCCATTCTACATCTCACTCTGTAATGTTCTGTTGTTATCTGTTCCTTGCTTTTTGTGGCACCTGCTTGCACCTGTGAACCGTGTAGCGCACCGATAATCATCTTATCCACCTTACTTGTAGTTTTACTTGTATTTTGTCAATACTCAAGTGTATGTGTGCAACTTCCAAATGATGTTCCATGTTGAGATTCTGTCAGGCCCAATAGCCGTTGATACTTTCAGCTCCAATAGAATCCTTTAGACCTCATCACTGGTGAGGTCAAATTCCTCCAAGGTTGCTTTGGTTGCCTCCTCCTCATTTAGTGCAGGGGCTTCTCCTTGTTCTTTTGTGAAGACCTCGTGGAATCTCTTGTTGAGTTCTTCACACACCTTCTTGTCATTCTCTGTGTATCTGTTCTCCCCTTTTCTCAGTTTCATCACTAGTTCCTTCACTGCTGTTTTCCTCCTAATGTGGCTGTGGAGCAGTGTGGTTGGGTCTTGGCTTTACTCGCGATGTCATTTTCATACTGTCTCTCTGCTTCTTTCCTTACTCTGAGATACTCATTTCTGGCCCTCTGGTATCTCTCCCTGCTCTCCGGTGTTCTGTTATTTTTGTAGATTCTCCAAGTTCTTGTACTAAATTGCTTAGCTACCTTACATTCCTGATTGAACCATGGATTATTCTGTTGCTTTTAATATTTTTCCTTATGGTTCGGGATAAACCTGTCTGCAGCTTCCTGGTACTTCTGAGTGATGAAGTTCATCATATCTTTTATAGTCCTTTCTCTGAGTTCTGTTTCTCATGGTATTCCCATTTGGAAGTTCCTTATCTCGTCATATTTTCCTCTTTGATTAGTCGGCCTTTTTCTTTCCAATCCCTTCCTTGTGAAAGGTTATCCCCTACCTCCACCAGATACTCAAATACCAATATGCTGTGGTCACTCATTCCCACTGGGGCTTCAAATTTGACTTCCCATATGTGTGTAACTCGTTCAAGGTGAATATCAGGTCTAGTATAAGATGGCTCATCGTTACCTCTCAGTCTTGTGGGTCCCCTGACATGTTGGCTCAGAAAGGTTCTTATTGTCACGTCCAAGTGTTTTGCTCTCCATGCATCCACCCCTCCATGTGATTCCCCATTCTCTCAGTCTATATTTCTGTGGTTGAAGTCGCCCATGATTAGGAGTCTGGATCCATTCCTGCAGGCTCTCTCAATTATATTAATGGTTGCTATGATGTTTCTATCGAACTCCAGTCTGGGTCTTCCATCATTTAATGGAGGGTTGTAAAGGACTGCTACTATTATCTTAGATCCACCCATTGTCATAGTTCCTGTTAAGTAGTCTCTGAATCCTTCACTCTGAATTCGGGATATCCCTCTTTTCAAAATTCCAGTTGTTCCTTATCAGCAGGGCCACTCCTCCTCCTCCTCTCCCTTCCCTCTCTTTTCTTACCATATAGTAGTTATGTGGGAATACTGCATTTGTTATGATACCTGACAATTTCGTTTTGGAGAGTCTTATTACATCTGGATTTTCTTCCTGTGCCCTTTCGGCCAGTTCACTTGCTTTATTAATAGTCCCATCGATATTTGAGTACATTACCTTGAATGTACTTTTAAGGTAATGTAATTTCCTATATCCATTATCACACACACTCCCAACTGATGTAGGAGGCCGTTCCATAGGCAGGGTAACTTCGGAAGGCTCGTCCTCCGGTGGAGTAGTTACCAGGGGTTTAGGGAAAGTTTGGGTGAGGGATGGAGGGCGTAGATCTTACCTGGGACTGCTTGGGGTAGGAAGAAGGCCAGGTTGGTGCTCGGGGTGAAGGTGGAGGGAGGATTTGGATGGCACTGTGAAGTTGGAAAGGAGGGTTTGAGCTTGGGGTGGGGGGGGGGCTCCTATGGGATGACAGGTGGAGTTTTGTTTTTCTTTCTGGGGTTCCAGAATGGCTGGTTTGGATTTCCCCACTCCCCTCTGGGATTATTGGGTTGGAGGCTGAAGTTCCCTGGCTCCCTTCCCTCTTACTGTGTCTTTTCCTTGCATCTGCTGCCTGCCTTATCTCGTCCCTGGTCATGTCCCTCTGAAGGAATACCTCTCTGTATTTTATTATATTTTATTGTTTGTTCTTCGTTAATAGAATGTTTTAGTAAAACGTATAATTTTTACAGAGAAACAAAGTATCCTTTGTTGCGTGAGGGCATCCTGGAAAGTATCCTTGGTATATAAAGATGTCGCGGAGAGCTCTCTTTAATGCTTGAAGGTGTCTCCGAGAGTTTTCTTTAATGCTTGAAGACGACATGGAGAGTATTATTGTTGCATTAAATGATCTCGGAACGTATTATTGTTGCATAAAGATGTCTTTGAGAGATTCTTTTAATGCACGAAGATGTCTGGAAGAGCATATTTTGATGCTCGAAATTGTCCCTGACATTATCCTTGATGGCTCGAAGAGTATCCTTTGATATGTAAAGATGTCTCAGAGAGTAACTTTAGTTTAGAAATATTATGACGAAAGTTAGCCTTGACTATTTTCTTACTTCACGAAGAATAATGGTAGTTAAGAAACCTTATGAAAGATCCCCTTGACTTTCTTCTCATTGTATGTAGATTATCCATAGTTAAGAAGTGAGGCAAAGACGTTACCAGTGACAATTTACTTAGACGCACGAGGCATAATGATTGTATAGAAAAGTTAAGAAAAGATTGTCTTGGTAATTATGTTATTTCATAAAGAGTGTTACTAATTGAAAAAGTTACGAAGAAGTTGCCCTCGACTATTTTTCGGTTGAATGAAGAGTGACTTTAGAGTAGAAATGTTATGAAAAATGATTCCCTTTGACTATCTTTCAATGACGTGTATCCTTAGTTGAGAAATGATACAGAAAAGTAGTTATAGTACATTTGTTACTGCATGAAAATTAATTATTTCTATATGAACAGTGATAGTTAGAAATATTAAGTTGAAAGAGAAATACATTTACATAATTTACAAATAAGTATGTAAATGAGTAAAACTATTGCAAATTAAACTTACAAATAAATAAATACCTTTTGTTAGAAACTAAATAAATAAATAAATAATTAAATTTGTTGAGAAACAGTAATGCTGTTGATAAAACATAACAATGAACTAGTTACTGCGTAAAGTTGTAACTGAAATAATTGTACATTTTGGTTTAAAGAAATACAGAGAACATGTAAGAGCAAGCGAAGAACATAGAGAACATGCAGAGAACATGAACTGAATTTGCAGAGAACATTGGGAATACATGCTGAGAACATGAAAAACCTAAATAGAACATACAGGGTGCACGAAGATAAGGCAAAGAACGTATGAAGAACATGCGAAGAACGTAGAGAGAACATGTAAAAACTTGCAAGAACGTAAAGGGAACACGAAGAACGTGTTTCAAACATATATCAAGATGTGCAAAGAACATAGAGAACAAGCAGAGAACATGCTCCGAACATAAGAAAACATGCTGTGAACATTCGGAGAACATGCGAAGAGTATGCAAAGTACAATTGGAAAAAATGTAAGAACATGCAAATAACATGTGGAGAACATGAAAAGTACATTCGGATAACATGGAGAGAGCATAGGAAACAAGCGAAGAGTGTGCAAAGAACATATAAGAACATGCAAAGACCAAAGAAAAAATGTTAGAACGCATAACAAAATGTGCAGAGAACTTACTGTAAACATTCCTAGAACATACGAAGAACACAGATAACATGCGGAGAACACAGATAACATGCGGAGAACACAGATAACATGCGGAGAACATTATTTGTCATAGAGAAGTTGTGCACATATACACTTGAGTATTGACAAAATACAGGTAAAACTACAAGTTAGGGTCCTGACAGCTGAGTGGACAGCACGTCGGATTCGTAGTCCTGAGGTTCCGGGTTCGATCCCCGGTGGAGGCGGAAACAAATGGGCAGAGTTTCTTTCACCCTGATTGCCCTGTTACCTAACAGTAAATAGGTACCTGGGAGTTAGACAACTGCTACGGACTGCTTCTTGGAGGTGAGTAACAAAAAGGAGGCCTGGTCAAAGACCGGGCCGCGGGGACGCTAAGCCCCGAAATCATCTTAAGATAACCTCATGAGAGAGGATAAAATGATTAGCGGTGAGATGCTCGGTTCACAAGCTGGTTCACAAGCTGGTTCACAAGAAACATTGTTCCATGGAACAGATAATAACAGAACATAAAATAGATGTAGAACGGGTAAAAATAATAACATAATTATAACTCTTTATAACACAGTAAATAAGAGAGAGAAGTGAAAACAAATTAAAATCCACCCGGTAAAAGCTGAGAATTAAGATTTTGGTGTGTGGGAGGAGCTGGGGGAGGGGAGTGATGGGTGGGTGGAGGCGGGGGTGGCGTGCTTAAGGTGGAGGCAGGTGGAGGAGGTGGATAGTGAACGTGGGGGACAGGGGGAGAGGAGTGGAGGGGCGGGGAGCGAGTGGAGCAGGAGTTAGACGACTTATATTATTATTTAGACGACTGGCAGCGCGCACGTGGGGGTGGAAGCAAGTGGAGGAGGGAGGTAGTGAGAGTGGTGGAGGGGGAGAGACGTGGAGGGAACTCTACAGTAGGTGGGGTCATTGGAGGGAAGTGGGAGGGGAGGAGAGGGAAAAGGGGGAAGGGAGAGAATGTTTGAATGTTGATCTGCTTGCATAAAATGTATAAAAGATATACAAGGAATTATGTTTAAGTGTACGAAACTATAGAGACGAACTAGGACTTATAACAAGAGGCAGCTACTGGCTATTAGCTGAAATTCGGTAACTATCTTATTTGTTCTTAATATGTTTCAGGAAATTTCAGGAAAATTTAACTGTTAATAACGAAATTACACGAGTGAACTGAGGAGGAGTACAGGAGCTGAAACTTGGTAACTCTTAGTTATTCATAATGCATTTGAAATACGATGGGTTTAAATTTTTGGAAAATTGGGCTGACAGTAGCGAAAATACACGAGCGAACTAAAGCGGAGGACAGGAGCTGAAACCCTACAAGCCCGTTTTCTTTTCTTACACCTTTCAAAATACGTCTGTTTTGAATTGGGTTCGTAGTAACGAAACTACTATATAAACGTCTAGAGGCGGGTCCAAGAATTAACATCCAACATTTACAAATACATCATACACTCATATATAACATATCATCAGAAAATGGACCACCTCCGACGTATAATCTGCATTAAAGCGACTGACAGTACAGCGAGGCCGAAACTGTACTGGTATTGGCCGAAAACCACAATTCCTGGCTAAGCTGAGACATCCCCGCCACCAGAGGGTGGTGAGGGGAACTCCGTGACATCCCCGCCACCAGATGGTGGTGAGGGGAACTCTGACATCCCCGCCACCAGAGTGTGGTGAGGGGAACTTCGTGACATCCCCGCCACCAGAGTGTGGTGAGAGGAACTCTGTGACATCCCCGCCACCAGAGTGTGGTGAGGGGAACTCCGTGACATCCCCGCCACCAGAGGGTGGTGAGGGGAACTCCGTGACATCCCCGCCACCAGAGGGTGGTGAGGGGAACTCCGTGACATGCATTAAACTGTAGTAAAACACAGATGCGTTGCCAATGACCTCCACTAAAGGTCCAAGACAGGCTTCTTTTGCCTTTGCATCAAAATATTGATGCAAATGCATCAATATGCCACGATGCTAAGATACTTTCAGAGATCTCCTTTTTAAGACCTTAATACTCATTTGACTCGGCAATAAGACCACTCGTTCACTCTACATTGCACATATCGGAGGTGGAACTGCAACTCCTGCAACACAAAGCAGCAACAAACGCTCCAGTAACTAGCGAACACATCCTCTACCTACAGACAGTCCTCCTGCCTCAACAAAGGCCATCACAGCTCCACCACACACTGTCAACGAAGTCACTATTACCCAAGTGTTTGAGGATTATCATCCTGAAAACTTCAGCCTAGTGTAAACAGCTACCAAGACTTCCCTCTTGGAGTCTTGGTAGATGTTTACGCAACTTGGTAGACTGACTCCATCACCTAAAACATCCCCTACTGGCGCCACAATCTTTCTAATAACGATTGCGGAGTTTCCATGGAGCGTTAACTGGCCGTTTGGGTTGGCGACACTGATTGTTTTTATTATTATTATTTTCTACCACAGATTGATTGATAAAGATTAAGCCACCCAAGAGGTGGCACGGGCATGAATAGCCCGTAAACTCTCTCTCTACCACAGACTTGGCCACACGTTTAAAAGGCGACACTGATTGGCCGTCAAGTGAGGTGTTGCGAGCCCTCCCGGCCCACAGGCGCTCACATTACGTCATCCAGCTCCAGTGATGATTGACTGATATCTTACTTCTCGAGTGACCAAGGTCGGTTCTGAGCCTTCAAATCCTCTCTGCTGTCTCTCTTCATATTTTCTTTGTGTCCATCACCGCCCCCCTCCTCTACTGTGATAACCCCCCTTGCCCATCAGCGTCCCCCCTCCTCTACTGTGATAACCCCCCCTTACCCATCAGCGCCCTCGCCTCTACTGTGATAACCCCCCCCCCCTTACCCATCAGCGCCCCCCCTCCTCTACTGTGATAACCCCCCTTGCCCATCAGCGCCCCCCCTCCTCTACTGTGATAACCCCCCCTGCTCATCAGCGTCCCCCCTCCTCTACTGTGATAACCCCACCTGCTCATCAGCGTCCCCCCTCCTCTACTGTGATAACCCCCCTTGCCCATCACCGCCCCCCTCCTCTACTGTGATAACCCCCCTTGCCCATCAGCGCCCTCCTCCTCTACTGTGATAACCCCCCTTGCCCATCAGCGCCCCCCCCTCCTCTACTGTGATAACCCCCCCTGCTCATCAGCGTCCCCCCTCCTCTACTGTGATAACCCCCCCTGCTCATCAGCGTCCCCCCTCCTCTACTGTGATAACCCCCCTTGCCCATCAGCGTCCCCCCTCCTCTACTGTGATAACCCCCCTTGCCCATCAGCGTCCCCCCTCCTCTACTGTGATAACCCCCCTTACCCATCAGCGCCCTCTCCTCTACTGTGATAACCCCCCCTTGCCCATCAGCGCCCCCCTCCTCTACTGTGATAACCCCCCTTACACATCAGCGCCCTCTCCTCTACTGTGATAACCCCCCTTGCCCATCAGCGCCCTCTCCTCTACGGTGATAACCCCCCTTGCCCATCAGCGCCCCCTCATCCTCTACGGTGATAACCCCCCTTGCCCATCAGCGCCCCCTCATCCTCTACGGTGATAACCCCCCTTGCCCATCAGCGTCCCCTCATCCTCTACGGTGATAACTCTCCTTGCCCATCAGCGCCCTCTCCTCTACTGTGATAACCCCCCTTGCCCATCAGCGCCCTCTCCTCTACGGTGATAACCCCCCTTGCCCATCAGCGCCCCCTCATCCTCTACGGTGATAACCCCCCTTGCCCATCAGCGCCCCCTCATCCTCTACGGTGATAACCCCCCTTGCCCATCAGCGCCCCCTCATCCTCTACGGTGATAACCCCCCTTGCCCATCAGCGCCCCCTCATCCTCTACGGTGATAACCCCCCTTGCCCATTAGCACTCCCTTCCTCTACAGTGATAACCCCCCTTGCCCATCAGCGCCCCCTCCTCCTCTACAGTGATAACCCCCCCTGCCCATCAGTGCCCCCCTCCTCCTCTACAGTGATAACCCCCCTTGCCCATCAGTGCCCCCTCCTCCTCTACAGTGATAACCCCCCTTGCCCATCAGTGCCCCCTCCTCCTCTACAGTGATAACCCCCCTTGCCCATCAGCGCCCCCTCCTCCTCTACGGTGATAACCCCCCTTGCCCATCAGCGCCCCCTCCTCCTCCACTACACCGATAACCTCCCTTGAACGGAGTGAGTAGAGTTGTAGTCAATTAGGATCTATGATTTACACTCATAAGGTGTCGGTTCGACCAGCTTTAATTAGAAAGCGACGGTTTGCGTCTAGTTGCGTCCTTAATAATGGTGGTGCACTCTAATTTGTTTTCAAGGTGTTAACATATTACATTTTCACTGTAAAGTTGAGGAGTTTCTTCTAAAAATGTGTTTCCCTTTTTCCTTACGGGTGGGGGGGGGGGAGGAACATATTATATAGATAGTGATAAAATTTCTTAAAATGAGGAGGTATAATTTTATCTAAATAGATAGATAAAAAAATAAAATTTAGAGGGGGGGGGGCGCGAGCGCATGATTTCTTTATATATTACCTTACGTACATGACAAACAATAAATGTTGTATAAATAGAAAGCAATCTAATACTAAATTTCTCTCTATATCAGTTTTAAGGCTTCCAATCGGGGACAATATAAAAGAGAAGTAATTTTCGTCAGAAAAGAGTACACTTATCAGACATTTTTTCCTTAAGCTACGTTCTTGACATTTAGGCTTCAGTCTATTCTCTCTTTATGCTTTAAGATATCCAAATTAAAGCTTTTCTTTATAATATTGATATCCTGATAAATAAAAATAAGAAACAGAAGAACTTAGACGTTAGAATCTTAAGGAAATGAAAGAGGTAGCCCCGATCAGCGCCCCCCCCCCCCTCTCCTCTACGGTGATAACCCCCCTTGCCCATCAGCGCCCCCCTCTCCTCTACGGTGATAACCCCCCCTTGCCCATCAGCGCCCCCCTCTCCTCTACGGTGATAACCCCCCTTGCCCATCAGCGCCCCCCCCTCTCCTCTACGGTGATAACCCCCCCTTGCCCATCAGCGCCCCCCTCTCCTCTACGGTGATGACCCCCCTTGCCCATCAGCGCCCCCCTCTCCTCTACGGTGATAACCTCCCTTGCCAATCAGCGCCCCCCCCTCTCCTCTACGGTGATAACCCCCCTTGCCCATCAGAGCCCCCCCTCTCCTCTACGGTGATAACCCCCTTGCCCATCAGCGCCCCCCCCTCTCCTCTACGGTGATAACCCCCCTTGCCCATCAGCGCCCCCCTCTCTTCTACGGTGATAACCCCCCTTGCCCATCAGTGCCCCCCTCTCCTCTACGGTGATAACCCCCCTTGCCCATCAGCGCCCCCCTCTCCTCTACGGTGATAACCTCCCTTGCCCATCAGCGCCCCCCCTCTCCTCTACGGTGATAACCCCCCTTGCCCATCAGAGCCCCCCTCTCCTCTACGGTGATAACCCCCTTGCCCATCAGCGCCCCCCCTCTCCTCTACGGTGATAACCCCCCTTGCCCATCAGCGCCCCCCTCTCCTCTACGGTGATAACCCCCCTTGCCCATCAGCGCCCCCCTCTCCTCTACGGTGATAACCCCTCTTGCCCATCAGCGCCCCCCTCTCCTCTACGGTGATAACCCCCTTGCCCATCAGCGCCCCCCCTCTCCTCTACGGTGATAACCCCCCTTGCCCATCAGAGCCCCCCCTCTCCTCTACGGTGATAACCCCCTTGCCCATCAGCGCCACCCTCTCCTCTACGGTGATAACCCCCCTTGCCCATCAGCGCCCCCCTCTCCTCTACGGTGATAACCCCCTTGCCCATCAGCGCCCCCCTCTCCTCTACGGTGATAACCCCCCTTGCCCATCAGCGCCCCCCTCTCCTCTACGGTGATAACCCCCCCCCCCATGCCCTCCACCCCCTGCTTTTCTTTTCCTTGCTGCTACTGCTACATCATCAAATCCCGTCTCGAATACTGCTCAGTACTCACTTCCCCTTCAGAGCACTAGACAATGTTTAAATAGAGGGAGTACAGAGAACATATACGGCATACATAGACGCGATAAACCACCTAATTTATCAAGATCGTCTCAAAGCTCTCCAAATGCACTCACTTGAAAGGAGACAACAGAGATATCAAATAATATACACGTGGAAGATACTGGAGGCCAGGTCCCAAATCTACACAGTAAAATAACAATATACTGGAGTGAATGATATGGATAAAAATGCAGAAGAGAACCAGTGAAGAGCAGGGGTGCCATAGGCACAATCAGAGAACACTGTATAAACTTCAGAGGTCCACGGTTGTTCATCACCCTCCAAGCAAGTATAAGAAATATTGCCAGAACAACTGTGGACATCTTTAAGAGAAAACTAGATTGTTTACTCCAAGGAGTGCCGGACCAACCGGGCTGTGGTTGATAGGTGAGCCTGCGGGGCGCTTCAAGCAACAACCTAGTGGACCAAACTCTCACAAGTCAAGCCTGGCCTCGGGCCGGACTTGGGGAGTATAATAACTCAAAGAACACCATCAAGGAACAATCTCCTTACTGCCGGTATCCTCCGCTTCCGACATGATCCACCTCCCAGACGCTCCACCTCCCAGATGCTCCACCTCCCAGATGCTCCACCTCCCAGATGCTCTACCCCCAAGATGCTCCACCTCCCAGCTGCTCCACCTCCCAGATGCTCCACCCCCCAGATGCTCAACCTCCCAGATGCACCACCTCCCAGATGCTCCACCCCCAGATGCTCCACCTCCCAGATGCTCCACCTCCCAGATGCTCCACCTTCCAGATGCTCAGCCTCCCAGATGCTCCACCTCCCAAATGCTCCACCTTCCAGATGCTCCACCTCCCAGATGCTCTACCTCCCAGATGCTCCACCTTCCAGATGCTCAGCCTCCCAGATGCTCCACCTCCCAGATGCTCCACCTCCCAGATGCACCACCTCCCAAATGCTCAGCCTCCCAGATGCTCCACCTACCAGATGCTCCACCTCCCAGATGCTCCACCCCCTAGATGCTCCACCTTCCAGATGCTCCACCTCCCAGATAGTCAGCCTCCCAGATGCTCAGCCTTCCAGATGCTCAGCCTCCCAGATGCTCCACCTCCAAGATGCTCAGCCTCCCAGATGCTCAGCCTCCCAGATGCTCCACCTCCCAGATTATCCAAATCTCAGATGCTCCACCTCCCAGATGCTCCACCTCCCAGATGCTCCACCTCTCAGATGCTCAGCCTCCCAGATGCTCCATCTCCAAGATGCTCCACCACCCAGATGCTCCACCTTCCAGTACTCAGCCTCCCAGATGCTCCACCTCCCAGATACTCCACCTCCCAGATGCTCCACCTCCCAGATGCTCCACCTTCTAGATGTTCAGCCTCCCAGATGCTCCACCTCCCAGATGCTCCACCTCCTAGATGCTCAGCCTCCCAAATGCTCCACCTCCCAGATGCTCCACCTCCCAGATGCTCCACCTCCAAGATGCTCAGCCTCCTAGGTGCTCCACCTCCTAGATGCTCAGCCTCCTAGATGCTCAGCGGCCAAGATGCTCCAACACCCAGATGGTCCACCTCCCAGATGCTCCACCTCCCAGATGCTCCACCTCCAAGATGCTCAGCCTCCTAGGTGCTCCACCTCCTAGATGCTCAGCCTCCTAGATGCTCAGCGGCCCAGATGATCCAACTCCCAGATGCTCCACCTCCCAGATGCTCCACCTCCTAGATGCTCAGCCTCCCAGATGCTCAGCGGCCCAGATGCTCCAACTCCCAGATTCTCCACTTCCCAGATGCTCCACCTCCTAGATGCTCAGCCTCCCAGATGCTCCACCTCCCAGATGCTCCACCTCCCAGATGTTCAGCCTCCCAAATGCTCCACCTTCCAGATGCTCCAACTCCCAGATGCTCCACCTCCCAGATGCTCCACCCCCAGATGCTCCCCCTTCCAGATGCTCCACCTTCCAGATGCTCAGCCTCCCAGATGCTCCAACTCCCAGGTGTTCAGCCTCCCAAATGCTCCACCTTCCAGATGCTCCACCCCCTAGATGCTCCACCTTCTAAATGCTCAGCCTCCCAGATGCTCCACCTCCCAGATGCTCCACCCCCAGATGCTCCACCTTCCAGATGCTCAGCCTCCCAGATGCTCCACCTCCAAGATGTTCAGCCTACCAAATGCTCCACCTACCAGATGCTCTACCTCCCACATGCTCCACCTCCCAGATGCTCCACCCCCCCAGAGGCTCCACCTACCAGATGCTCCACCCTCAGATGTTCCACCTCCCAGATGCTCCACCCTTCCAGATGCTCCTCCCTCCAGATGCTCCACCTCCCAGGTACTCAGCCTCCCAGATGCTCCACCTCCCAGATGCTCCACCTCCCAGATGCTCAGCCTCCCAGATGCTCCACCTCCCAGATGCTCCACCTCCCAGATGCTCAGCCTCCCAGATGCTCCACCTCCCAGATGCTCCACTCCCAGATGCTCCACCTCCCAGATTCTTTGCCTCCCAAATGCTCCACCTCCCAGATGCTCCACCTCCCAGATGCTCAGCCTCGCAGATGCTCCACCTCCCAGATGCTCCACCTCCCAGATGCAGCACCTCCCAGATGCTCCACCTCCCAGATGCTCCACCTCCCAGATGCTCCACCTCCCAGATGCTCCACCTCCAAGATGCTCCACCTCCCAGATGCTCCACCTCCCAGATGCTCCACCTCCCAGATGCTCCACCTCCCAGATGCTCCACCTCCCAGATGCTCCACCTCCCAGATGCTCCACCTCCTAGATGCTCAGCTTCCCAGATGCTCAGCGGCCCAGATGCTCCAATTCCCATATGCTCCACCTCCTAGATGCTCAGCCTCCCAGATGCTCAGCGGCCCAGATGCTCCACCTCCTAGATGCTCCACCTCCCAGATGCTCAGCCTCCCAGAAGCACCACCTCCCAGATGCTCCACCTCCCAGATGCTCCACCTCCCAGATGCTCCACCTCCCAGATGCTCCACCTCCCAGATGCTCCACCTCCTAAATGCTCAGCCTCCCAGATGCTCAGCGGCCCAGATGCTCCAACTCCCATATGCTCCACCTCCCAGATGCTCCACCTCCCAGATGCTCAGCCTCCCAGATGTTCAGCGGCCCATATGCTCCAACTCCCAGATGCTCCAACTCCCAGATGCTCTACTTCCCAGATGCTCCACCTCCCAGATGCTCCATCTCCCAGATGCTCCACCTCCCAGATGCTCAGCCTCCCAGATGCTCAGCCTCCCAGATGCTCCACCTCCCAGATGCTCAGCTTCCCAGATGCTCCACCTCCCAGATGCTCCACCTCCCAGATGCTCAGCCTC
Organism: Procambarus clarkii; assembly: GCF_040958095.1. Taxonomy (NCBI): domain Eukaryota; kingdom Metazoa; phylum Arthropoda; class Malacostraca; order Decapoda; family Cambaridae; genus Procambarus; species Procambarus clarkii. Next base: position 15,716,497 of record NC_091157.1, read on the forward strand.
CCAGATGCTCTACCTCCCAGATGCTCCACCTCCCAGATGCTCCACCTCCCAGATGCTCCACCTCCCAGATGCTTTACCTCCCAGATGCTCCACCTCCCAGATGCTCAGCCTCCCAGATGCTCAGCCTCCCAGATGCTCAGCCTCCCAGATGCTCAGCCTCCCAGATGCTCAGCCTCCCAGATGCTCAGCTTCCCAGATGCTCCACCTCCCAGATGCTCCACCTCCCAGATGCTCCACCTCCCTGATGCTTTACCTCCCAGATGCTCCACCTCCCAGATGCTCCACCTCCCAGATGCTGCACCTCCCAGATGCTGCACCTCCCAGATGCTCCACCTCCCAGATGCTCAGCCTCCCAGATGCTCAGCCTCCCAGATGCTCAGCCTCCCAGATGCTCAGCCTCCCAGATGCTCAGCCTCCCAGATGCTCCACCTCCCAGATGCTCAGCCTACCAGATGCTCTACCTCCCAGATGCTCCACCTCCCAGATGCTCCGCCTCCCAGATGCTCTACCTCCCAGATGCTCCACCTCCCAGATGCTGCACCTTCCAGATGCTCCACCTCCCAGATGCTCCACCTCCCAGATGCTCCACCTCCCAGATGCTCAGCCTCTCAGATGCTCCACCTCCCAGATGCTCCAACTCCCAGATGCTCCAAAGCTCGGATGCTCCACCTCCCAGATGCTCCACCTCCCTGATACTCCACCTCCCAGATGCTCCACCTCTCAGATGTTCCACCTCCCAAATGCTCCACCTCCCAGATGCCCAGTCTCCCAGTTGCTCCACCTCCCAGATGCTCCACCTCCCAGATGTTCCACCTCCCAGATGCTCCACCTCCCAGATGCTCCACCTCCCAGATGCTCTACCTCCCAGATGCTCCACCTCCCAGATGCTCCACCTCCCAGATGCTGCACCTCCCAGATGCTCCACCTCCCAGATGCTCCACCTCCCAGATGCTCAGCCTCCCAGATGCTCAGCCTCCCAGATGCTCAGCCTCCCAGATGCTCAGCCTCCCAGATGCTCAGCCTCCCAGATGCTCCACCTCCCATATGCTCAGCCTCCCAGATGCTCTACCTCCCAGATGCTCCACCTCCCAGATGCTCCACCTCCCAGATGCTCTACCTCCCAGATGCTCCACCTCCCAGATGCTCCACCTTCCAGATGCTCCACCTCCCAGATGCTCCACCTCCCAGATGCTCCACCTCCCAGATGCTCAGTCTCCCAGATGCTCAGCCTCCCAGATGCTCCACCTCCCAGATGCTCCAACTCCCAGATGCTCCAAATCTCGGATGCTCCACCTCCCAGATGCTCCACCTCCCTGATACTCCACCTCCCAGATGCTCCACCTCCCAGATGCTCCACCTCTCAGATGTTCCACCTCCTAAATGCTCCTCCTCCCAGATGCTCAGTCTCCCAGTTGCTCAACCTCCCAGATGCTCCACCTCCCAGATGTTCCACCTCCCAGATGCTCCACCTCCCAGATGCTCCACCTCCTAGATGCTCCACCTCCCAGATGCTCCACCTCCCAGATTCTCAGCCTCCCAGATGCTCCACCTCCCACATGCTCCACCTCCCAGATGCTCCACCCCTCAGATGCTCCACCTACCTGATGCTCCACCTCCCAGATGCTCCACCCCCCAGATGTTCCACCTCCCAGATGCTCCACCCCCCCCAGATGCTGATCCTTCCAGATGTTCCGCCTCCCAGATACTCAGCCTCCCAGATGCTCCACCTCCTAGATGCTCAGCCTCCCAGATGCTCAGCCTCTCAGATGCTCAGCCTCCCAGATGCTCCACCTCCCAGATGCTCCAACTCCCAGGGATGCTCCAAATCTCAGATGGTCCACCTCCCAGATGCTCCACCTCCCAGATGCTCCACCTCCTAGATGCTCCACCTCCCAGATGCTCCACCTTTCAGATGTTCCACCTCCCAAATGCTCCACCTCCCAGATGCTCAGCCTCCCAGATGCTCTACCTCCCAGATGCTCCATCTCCCAGATGCTCAGCCTCCCAGATGCTCCACCTCCCAGATGCTCCACCTCCCAGATGCTCCACCTCCCAGATGCTCCACCTCCCAAATGCTCCACCTCCCAGATGCTCAATCTCCCAGATGCTCAGCGTCCCAGATGCTCAGCCCACCCAGATGCTCTACCTCCCAAATGCTCCACCTCCCAGATGCTCCACCTCCCAGATGCTCCACCTCCCAGATGCTTTGCCTCCCAAATGCTCCACCTCCGAGATGCTCCACCTCTCTGATGCTCCACCTCCCAGATGCTCCACCTCCCAGATGCTCCACCTCCCAGATGCTCCACCTCCCAGATGCTCCACCTCCCAGATGCTCCACCTCCGAGATGCTCCACCTCCCAGATGCTCAGTCTCCCAGATGCTCCACCTCCCAGATGCTCCACTCCCAGATGCTCCACCTCCCAGATTCTTTGCCTCCCAAATGCTCCACCTCCCAGATGCTCCACCTCCCAGATGCTCAGCCTCCCAGATGCTCCACCTCCCAGATGCTCCACCTCCCAGATGCTCCACCTCCCAGATGCTCCACCTCCCAGATGCTCCACCTCCCAGATGCTCCACCTCCCAGATGCTCCACCCCCCAGATGCTGAAGCCCTTCCATCTCTACCTGACTCAAAGGCTCACTCCTCCTGCTCGTCCACTTATATATATATAACCATTTACAAATCATTGGCTATCAAGAAATCCTTGACCACTTACATGCTGACGACACTCCCCCCCCCACCCCCACCCTCTCCTGCTTCACAGTCCTCACCAGTACAATCATCCCTGCCCCACCACCCCCTCCCCCCCCTCGTGGTAGGGGTGTGACGTCATGCATCCTCGCCTCACAGTAGGTACACCTAGCAAGATCTCGACATGATATCTGTCTATCCCGGCTGGTCTAGGGACGTCTTGTGGACCACTTGGAACTTGGTCACTTGCCACAAGTACTCTCAGGTGTGGTTTGTCGATAATTTAGTGTGTACTCACATAGATGTACTCACCTAGTTGTGCTTGCAGGGGTTGAGCTTCGGCTCTTTGGCCCGCCTCTCAATTGTCAATCAACTGGTGTGCAGATTCTGTAACCTATTGGGGTCTATTAAATCTACATATGAAACTGTGTATGGAGTCAGCCTCCACCACATCACTGCCTAATGCATTACATTCGTTAACTACTCTGACACTGAAAAAATTCTTTCTAACGTCCCTGTGGCTCATTTGGGCACTAGGTTTCCACCCGTGTCCCCTTGTTCGTGTTCCACTCGTGCTAAATGATTTGTCTGTGTCCACTCTGTCAATTCCTCTGAGAATTTTGATTTTGTAAGTGGTGATCATGTCTCCCCTAACTCTTATGTCTTACAGGGACGTGAGGTTTAGCTCTCGTAATCTTTCCTCGTAGCACATACCTCTCAGTCCCGGGACGAGTCTGGTGGCATACCTCTGAATCTTCTCTAACTTTGTCTTGTGTTTAACTAGGTATGGATTCCAGAAACAGAAACAGAAAGGGACTCTGTACTAAACTTTCTGATTTACCACCTATTACACCCCCTTCAACCTGATTCCACCTATTACACAATTGCATAAAGCAATAAGCATGAAGGCAACTATTGAAAAAGCTATTGGTCCATTTCGAGCAGCTCCTATTTATATACACGTTAAAAACAATTATATACGTCAAACCAACACTTGAAACACTCAAGCAGGTAACTCCGTAGTAATCTAACTCTGTATTACAGGTACAATGTGCGTTGTTGTACGAGCTTGAGTCTCCAGCCTTACGAACAGACCGTAAATACTACATCAATAGCTTTCCGCCAGTCCGGGAAAACACTCTAAACCCATCCATGTCCCGGCCTTGGCTCGTAATCGAAGTACCCGTATTCAAATCTCGGGCGAGACACAAACGGTTAAGAATGTTTCCTTTCATCTGATGCTTCACTTCAGCTAGCAGTAAAGTAGCTACCAGGAGGTTTGGCAAATACTATGGGTGACATTCTTTGAATGGTCAGTAGTTACACCTAGCAAGATCTCGACAAGATATAAGGTACAGGCTTCCTGTCCCATACAACGGTAACTATAGAAACTACATTCAAGGAATCTTAACTGCTCAATTACGTATTGGATAATGTCTAAATAGTCCGTTATGGTTTTTTTCCAAAGTTTCATCGCCAATATTTTACAAGTGATAAGTCTTCTAGAGAATGGCTCTTAACCTTCTTTTAATGGCTTTAGGCCTTAATGGATTACCCAATATGTCCCCAAACCCTCGTCCCCATTGTCGAAGTTACCATCATCATCAGTTCAATTCGGTATCTGAGGAACCACAACCCGTCGGTACAGTGACAGTACTCCCCACAACCCGTCGGTACAGTGACAGTACTCCCCACAACCCGTCGGTACAGTGACAGTACTCCCCACAACCCGTCGGTACAGTGACAGTACTCCCCACAACCCGTCGGTACAGTGACAATACTCCCCACAACCCATCGGTACAGTGACAGTACTCCCCACAACCCGTCGGTACAGTGACAGTACTCCCCACAACCCGTCGGTACAGTGACAGTACTCCTCACAACCCGTCGGTACAGTGACAGTACTCCCCACAACCCGTCGGTACAGTGACAGTACTCCCCACAACCCGTCGGTACAGTGACAGTACTCCCCACAACCCGTCGGTACAGTGACAATACTCCCCACAACCCGTCGGTACAGTGACAGTACTCCCCACAACCCGTCGGTACAGTGACAATACTCCCCACAACCCGTCGGTACAGTGACAGTACTCCCCACAACCCGTCGGTACAGTGACAGTACTCCCCACAACCCGTCGGTACAGTGACAGTACTCCCCACAACCCGTCGGTACAGTGACAGTACTCCCCACAACCCGTCGGTACAGTGACAGTACTCCCCACAACCCGTCGGTACAGTGACAGTACTCCCCACAACCCGTCGGTACAGTGACAGTACTCCCCACAACCCGTCGGTACAGTGACAATACTCCCCACAACCCATCGGTACAGTGACAGTACTCCCCACAACCCGTCGGTACAGTGACAGTACTCCTCACAACCCATCGGTACAGTGACAGTACTCCCCACAACCCGTCGGTACAGTGACAGTACTCCCCACAACCCGTCGGTACAGTGACAGTACTCCCCACAACCCGTCGGTACAGTGACAGTACTCCCCACAACCCGTCGGTACAGTGACAGTACTCCCCACAACCCGTCGGTACAGTGACAGTACTCCCCACAACCCGTCGGTACAGTGACAGTACTCCTCACAACCCATCGATACAGTGACAGTACTCCCCACAACCCATCGATACAGTGACAGTACTCCCCACAACCCGTCAGCTACATCAAGTTAATTACTACACTTTGAGTTCAGTTGTAATAATGCAGAGAATGCTGTTGAAGAGAGATAAGGAGTTTTGAATAGAACCTAAATATGCATTGTTCTTGTCGTCTAACTCGAGTTAGATGCAATCTGCTCACACCAAAATTGCTTCACGTCCAGCCCAGACTCTTCGAAATCATGCTTTCTTTCTTGCGTCTTTTTGGGGAAATTAATGAAATCATCCTTTGTTAAAACGTTGTCAGTAACCGAAGATATATCAAATGTGAAAGGGTTCATGATCCAAACAGATTTCAAGCCAAGATTATTAATATCTGAGAAGTAGCCTTTAAAATTTGTACTTTAGTCTTTTAAATAGTTGATTTCTTGAAGCATTACAGGTGGGAATGTTTCACCATCTCCGCTTAGGATATCGTCAAGGCTTGGAAAGTTCGCCATGTTTCTGCTCTCAAAACCGCCTCACTAGGTTAGTAATTGCTATATATATGCTGTAAGTGCCTCCCCCCCCCTTCTTCCTGACTTACAATATACTCATCCTTTACCTGCCTCGACATGTTTCTATTGTCGAGACTAAAAATATTGGCCAAATATCACAGGCTTCAATAAAATGCTTATCTTCCAAATAATTTGTGAAGGGAATTGTTGATGCTTCAAGATTTGGATCATTTCAAGCAGACGTTCCACTGCACATGCGAACATGCTGCCACAAGGCAGCTAACGTACCTCTGGGTGGAACAGTTCCACAATGTTTCGCGCCAATATCATCTCAGAATGTTAAGAAAAAGCCGATGCATGTCCTCAAATCAGCCCGGTCGCCTAAGGTTCCCCAACATCAAGAAACTGTTGAACTAAAGTGCCCTTATCCTAACCCACCAGAGGACCCAAAACAGAAAACGGAACAGTACGCCATTTTCGCGAGTCGCTACCATTTTCTAGTACGACAATTTTTTATATTTGTCTAGTACGTCTGATGGTTCATCACGCAAAATACTGATTTTCGTAGGATTCTTTTTTTTAAATCTAGCTAACTTCTATTAATGTTTTCACACTCATGCCTTTAATTATTTGGTGTACATTGTTGTTGGACAAGGACGCCTGACTCAACAGCTTAGAGGCGTCCTCTCTCAATGTGCTTTTAGCCCAGGGCTCAGGGCTTCACAAGGCTTTCTCCAGTTGTCTGGGGCTTTTTATCTCTGCCAATTATGCACGCAACTTGAAAGAGGCTCCAGGAAGAGCTGGAGGCGCAAACCCATGTGATGGAAGAGTTCCTTCTGATCATAACGAGTTCAATTCAACTTCAATGCATCAGTCGAGGTCTCAGCATGATTAATGTGCATGATTTCGGGATGTTCTCTGAATACTGATAAAATTCTAATTGCCATGGCTCATTACCAAATTGTAAATCTTGCATTTAGAGATCTTTCAGTTTCATTTCTTTCTGGCTCACAGGTGAAGCCAAAACCAACATATATTCAACATTACACTTCCTCTTTCGAATGACAACATTTTGGAACATATCTTCACAAAACTTATTTTTTGTATTCTGAATCATTGGTATTCTGAATTATTAGTATTCTGAATTATTAGTATTCTGAATTATTAGTGTTCTGAATCATTAGTATTCTGAATCATTAGTGTTCTGAATTATTAGTGTTCTGAATCATTAGTATTCTGAATCGTTAGTATTCTGAATTATTAGTATTCTGAATTATTAGTATTCTGAATCATTAGTATTCTGAATTATTAGTATTCTGAATCATTAGTATTCTGAATCATTAGTGTTCTGAATCATTAGTATTCTGAATCATTAGTGTTCTGAATTATTAGTATTCTGAATCATTAGTATTCTGAATCATTAGTGTTCTGAATCATTAGTATTCTGAATCATTAGTATTCTGAATTATTAGTATTCTGAATCATTAGTATTCTGAATCATTAGTGTTCTGAATCATTTAATATTCTGAATCATTAGTATTCTGAATCATTAGTATTCTGAATCATTAGTATTCTGAATCATTAGTATTCTGAATCATTAGTATTCTGAATCATTAGTATTCTGAATCATTAGTATTCTGAATCATTAGTATTCTGAATCATTAGTATTCTGAATCATTAGTGTTCTGAATCATTAGTATTCTGAATCATTAGTATTCTGAATCATTAGTGTTCTGAATCATTAGTATTCTGAATCATTAGTATTCTGAATCATTAGTATTCTGAATCATTAGTATTCTGAATCATTAGTGTTCTGAATCATTAGTATTCTGAATCATTAGTGTTCTGAATCATTAGTATTCTGAATCATTAGTGTTCTGAATCATTAGTATTCTGAATCATTAGTATTCTGAATCATTAGTGTTCTGAATCATTAGTATTCTGAATCATTAGTGTTCTGAATCATTAGTATTCTGAATCATTAGTGTTCTGAATCATTAGTATTCTGAATCATTAGTGTTCTGAATCATTAGTATTCTGAATCATTAGTGTTCTGAATCATTAGTATTCTGAATCATTAGTGTTCTGAATCATTAGTATTCTGAATCATTAGTGTTCTGAATCATTAGTATTCTGAATCATTTAATATCTAATTGAACATTGTAATCCTAGTACATAAGATAAAAAATTATACTATATTTTATTGTTTGAAATTTGACCTTAAATGGATATTATTTCGAAATTAATATTATTCCAGCATCATGTTTGTCAGTATGTATCACGGGGGAGAATGTGTGTCACGGATCAGTATGTATCACGGGGGAGAATGTGTGTCACGGATCAGTATGTATCACGGGGGAGAATGTGTGTCACGGATCAGTATGTATCACGGGGGAGAATATGTGTCACGGATCAGTATGTATCACGGGGGAGAATGTGTGTCACGGATCAGTATGTATCACGGGGGAGAATGTGTGTCACGGATCAGTATGTATCACGAGGGAGAATGTGTGTCACGGATCAGTATGTATCACGGGGGAGAATGTGTGTCACGGATCAGTATGTATCACGGGGGAGAATGTGTGTCACGGATCAGTATGTATCACGAGGGAGAATGTGTGTCACGGATCAGTATGTATCACGAGGGAGAATATGTGTCACGGATCAGTATGTATCACGGGGGAGAATATGTGTCACGGATCAGTATGTATCACGGGGGAGAATATGTGTCACGGATCAGTATGTATCACGGGGGAGAATGTGTGTCACGGATCAGTATGTATCACGAGGGAGAATATGTGTCACGGATCAGTATGTCTCACGAGGGAGAATATGTGTCACGGATCAGTATGTCTCACGAGTCTGAATATGTATAACGGATCAGTATGTATTGTGTCAGTATGTGTAGCATATATCAGTATGGATCATGTTTGTCAATATCATGTGTGACAGTTTATATCATGTCTGTCAGTATGTATCGCGTGTGTGAGTATCACGGGTCAGTTTGTAGCATGTGTCACATGTATTAAGATGGAGTATGCTTGTCAGTATTACTTGTCATTATTTGTTATGTGTGAATATATACCCTGTGTCAGTATGTAATGAGAAGCATTATATATCAGCATGTATCAAATATCAGTAGGTACATATGTATCACATATTAGTATGTGAATATCAGCATGTATCACATATTAGTATGTGCATATCAGCATGTATCACATATTAGTATGTGCATATCAGCATGTATTACATATCAGTATGCATCGTGCGTGCATATGTATCACATATCACTAAGTATTATATGTGCATATGTATCACATATCAGTATGTATCACATGTGCAGATGCATCACACATCATGATTCAGCTGGTGTCAGTATTCCTCACTACCAGCGTGGACATGTTCAGGACATACGACTGACTAACGTAGGAGACAGTGGGAAGGAAGGTATTGAAGGAAGGGAGAATATAGCGGTTGTGTACCTGGTATTGATGATGCCATGAACACGTATTTGCATATTACTGCCAAAGTATGATAGGTAGAATTCCGTTTATATTTTTTTGAACATCAGTGCATATTTTTTACTATATGGATAGAAGGAAAAATTTTATTAATTTAGTTTTCAGAACGTTTCTATGGTTGTCCCAGAGTTGTCAGGAGGTTCATGTTTGATTGTTCGCCAGGATGTACTCGTTTCACTAGTGTCATGTTTGTCAGGAACTGGAAACCGGGAACTGGTAGTTTTGAGAGCCACAATAGCAATGTGGAAGGACATTGCATCAAGGTACACAACACCAACGGGAATATTGAAGAGCCAACTGGTAACATGAATAATGAGAGTAATATTGAAAAAAATGCAGAAATGACAAAAATAGTTACAAAAACACAGATGACCACGAAACAGAGGTGCCAATGCTCCACAGGTATAAACAACCGGAAAGAAATCCCAAATGAAAATATTTGCATATATTATGCAAAATTGAATGTGCAAATATAGGCTCAAAGGCACAAAATGCACATTCATGCATCTACGAAAAAAGTGGAAACATGTGGGGGAGTTGTACATGTCATTTTGGGACAGAGTACAGATACTTCTACCCTAAACTATGCAACCTTACAATTAACAAGAAAAATTATACAACCTTCAATGTCCAGATTTTCACGTGAGAGGTACACGGCGCTATAGACGAGAGGAGTTCCATTATAATAACTCTGCAAGTTTTTTTTAGAAATAGGCAGAAACAGATGTTGTTGTTATAGATTCAGCTACTCGGAAAAAGTTCCAAGTAGTACGGGCTATGGTGAGCCCGTAGCTTACCTGGCACAGGAGCGGTGCTGTGAAAACATACAAGGGAGAGAAACAGACAGACAGAAACATTGCAGAAGGAGATTGGAAAGGAGAAAGGCACAGTTCTGGACTACAATTCGTCATCAGGCCCACTTATACTACACTCTCCCCCCCCCCCGAATCCCACAGAAACTACTGCACTCTACAGCGCGGTACCACTACCAAAACTGGATGAACCAGCACATCCTGGATCAGGATGGAGAGGGAGAACTATCAAAACTCTCCAGAAATGACACACAATATGGAAAATCCTTCACATTTGCAAACATACAAGGCCTAAGTCAAAATCAAGAAATAAAGTTTTCATAAATGACCTTCTATTAGAATCGAATGCAATATTTGGGGCATTCACGGAAACTTATACGAAACATCACAGCGATAGTTAAAGCTGGATCTCAAATTATAATATATGTAGCTGTGATAGAGGAACTAGGTCAAATGGAGGAGTAGGTCTGTATAATAAAGAGGAAATGGCATACACAGAACTCCTGAACTTAACCAATGAGGTGGTAGAGGTACTTGGAATCAAGGTAGAAAAAATATATCTCATTATTATTCTAATACAAACTGCCAGATGCAACAGGTAAGGAATTCACAGAGCAGATGCACAAAATAGAGAATATCCTTGATAACCTAGCAAACCCAGTACTATATATTATCTTCCTTGGAAACTTCAGACTACCATGTTTAAGATGGAGAATGGCAAACAATAATATTAAAGCAGAGAACCAACTTGGAAATAATCAATCACAAGTCAGAGAACTAATGAGATTCTGTGACAAATTCTCACTCAGCCAACAAATTACAGAACCAACAAGGAACGAAATCACGATTAACCTAATCTTCACAAACAGTGAAGAACTAATCACAGACATTACAATCTCAGATACTACATATTCAGACCACAAGCTCATTGTAGTTCAAAAGAGGATCAACAATTGAGAAATAATGATTATTCAATCAATGCATTTCCAACAATAGGATCAACTGGGAAAATTATATAAATAAATAAATAAAAATTGCAAACTATCAATGGAAGACAGTCTTAAGCGACAAAGCTATCACTCAGGGAATAGCTCAACTGACAGCAGAAGCATACAAGATCTGCTGAAGCATGTGTCTGTGAGGAGGGTCAGAAAGAGGACCATTCTAGAAAGAGAACGCAGACGATTGTACAAGAGAAGGAGAAAAAAAATAAAAAAATACTTAAACAGACACAACTATCACACGAGAGGAAAAAAATCTAATCAGGGCGATCGATGAAATGGAGCAGACACTAAAGCGATCATACGAGTCTGAAGAAATGGAATTGGAACAGAAAGCTATATAAGAGATAAAGAAAAAGCCAGAATATTTTTTTACATGGGAAAAATCAAATTAAAAAAACTCCACCAGTATTGGACCTTTAATTACAACTGAAGGTTCGTACACATAGGACAACAAAGAAATTAGTGAAATCCTAAAAGGCCAGCAAAAGGTTATGTTTAGCACCCCAATAAACAACATGAAAGTTGAATGGCACTCAGCCTCTTGTCCTGACTCGTGGAATTAGATATTCATAAAGAAATGTAAATTACCAATAGTGCGAGCACTTAGTGTAATATAGAGAAAGAGCCTGTATACAGGGGCACCAGCAGCACTTAAATCTGCAGATATAGCTCCTCTGCACAAGGGAGGTAGTTAAACTTTGCTAAAAAATTATAGACCAGTTGCACTAACATCACACATAATAAAGTTTTTTAAAAAGAGTGATTAGGAATAAAATTTCCAGTTTTATGGAAAACAATGAACTTCACAACCCAGGACAACATGGATTTAGAGCGGGAAGATCCTGATAGTCACAGTTACTGAATCACTACGACAAAATCACAGAAGCCTTAGAAGAAAAACCAAATTCAGTTGTTGCATACACGGACTTTGTCAAGGGATTCAACGAATGTTGAATCCCTTGACATGAATGTTGAATGTTGAATTGTTAGGATGTCGTCCAGAACACCTGAGTCAATAAAATAGTTATACAGTTGGTGGTACAATAGGACAGGAGGTCTAAAGTCTTTTACGGTTTCATATTCAACAAAATAGTGTTCTAGTAAATGCATTAAAGATTTATCACAGAGTTTACAATCTGAGTAGTGGCTCAGCCTCACTAACCTGCCAGATGTGTCTATACCCAAGGCGAATTCGCGCAATGACTACCTCACATTGTCTGGTCCGGTTACTGTGCTGACCATACAAATACCTATTATTACAAAAAATTTCATAAATTTTAATACTGCAGCTTGCAACGGTGATAAGTTCCAGATACTTAGGTTTGGTGGAAACGAAGAACTTAAACGAAACACAGGGTACAAGACACAATCAGATCTACTCATAGAGGAAAGCGAAATGGAAAAGATCTGGAAATTATTATGTCTGACGACCTGACATTTAGTGAACATAGCTGAGCAAATATAGCGGCGGCCAGGAAAATGATAGGATAAATTATGAGAATGTCCAGATCTAGAGACCCCATAGCAATGTTAATACTATTTAAATCAGTGGTGCTGTCCCGTCTTGAGTATTGCTCGGTACTCAATTCCCATTTCAGAAAAGGAGAAATTGCTGAATTAGAGGGATTACAGAGAACCTATTCGACACGAATAGAAACGATACAGTACCTAAAGTATTGGGACTGTTTCTAAGCTCTCAAAATGTACTCTCTGGACAGGAGATGAGAAACATATGAAGTAATATATACATGGAAGATATTAGAAGGCCAGGTCCCAAATTTGCACAGTTGAATAACAACATACTGAAGCGAAAGATACGGAAGGAAAAGCAGAACAGAACCTGTGAGGAGTAGAGGTGTAATAGACACAATCAGAGAACACTGAACATCAGGGGCCACAGCTGTTCAATACCCTCCCAGCAAGTATTATAAATATTGCCTGAACAAAGATGGATGTCTTCAAGATGTACTTAGACAATTTTCATGCAAGAAGTGCCGGACCAAGAGGATTGTAATGAATATGTGGGCCTGCGGGAAGCTTCTAGCAACAACCTGTTGGACCAAGTTATCACAAATCGGGCCTGGCCTCATACCTGGCTCAGGGAGTAGAAAAACTCCTGAAACCCTCTCCAGGAAAGCCAGCCTCGACCCGATCATGTTTGATATGTACCCCAAGAGAAACTACTGTGATAATTTGGGAAAGGCTAACCCCAAGCATCTGATTTCCACCGTCAGACATTGTAATTGATATATATATATATATATATATATATATATATATATATATATATATATATATATATATATATATATATATATATATATATATATATATATATATATATATACGCATGCTTAGGTGTACCAGACAGAGGAGGCAAGACACTGGCCTCATCCGTCAATAAAGCAATTAGGGATTTTCCTAGGGCTGACAACCTAGTCCGCCTCCCCAAACACACCAAACACCGCCGAGGCAGACCAAGTACGACAATCAGCGACAACAGAAAATTAGGTACCCAAGTCAGCAAGAAAATTGAAGAGGGCAATACAGTCGGGGCACTCAGGTTGATCACAAGTGAGGACAAAATTTTGCCCAGGGATGAAACCACAGCCCAAGCACTGAGAGAAAAACACCCCCTCAGGGCCGTTGGTGGACCTCCCCCACAGGTCAGGGTCCCCCCTAACCAGAAACCTCTCGTCCTCTGGGAGTCAGAGGTTTATAAAGCTATCGTTTCATTTCCCCCGGGCTCCTCAGGAGGCTACACAGGGGTAAGACCTCAACATGTGAAGGAAATGGTGAACCCTGTTCTTGGCCCAACTGCAGAAGCGCTCCTGACAGAAATCACAACGTTTGTCAACAACTGCCTCGCCGGGTTAATCCCTGATGAAATCAAACCATTCTTCTTTGGTGCATCCCTATGTGCCCTGAAAAAGAAGGGGGGAGGGATCAGACCCATTGCCGTTGGTAATACCCTTCGCTGCCTAGTTGCAAGGGCTGCTGTCAGAAGTATCCGAATGGAAGCAGCCACCATGCTGCAACCCAACCAGCTGGGGTTTGGAGTCCCCCAAGGCTGTGAAGCAGCGGCCCATGCTGCACGAGCCTACATTAGCTCTCTTACTGAAGACCAGGCAGTAGTAAAATTAGATTTTAAAAACGCTTTCAACTCGGTCAAAAGGGAAGCAATCCTCACTGCAGTCCAGGAACATTGCCCAAGCATTCTCCCGTTTGAGTCAGCAGGCTACAGCAAAGACTCAACCCTCCTGTTTGGCAAACATGAAGTCACCTCAGCAGAGGGAATTCAACAGGGAGACCCACTTGCACCCTTCCTCTTTTGCATAGCGGTTCGAGAAATTACAACCAGACTGTCCAGTGAGCTCAACATCTGGTTCCTGGATGATGGCACTCTGGCAGGCACACAAGATTCCCTGCTGGAAGACCTACAGCTGGTGAAGACACGGGGGGAGTCCATGGGTCTCGTTCTTAACCCCTCCAAGTGCGAAATTATTGCATCCAGTGAAGTAATTATTAGAGCAGTGAAATCAGTTTTACCAGAAGCCTCAGTCATTAAACCCACCGACAGCACACTACTTGGAGCACCTCTGGGCCACAATGCCACTGCTGCAGTCCTTGACGAAAAGTTTAGAGACCTAAAGAGGATGGAAACGAGAATAGGGGACTTGGACTCCCACGATGCCCTCTACCTTCTCACAAAGTGCCTTACCTTGCCCAGGCTAACATACTTCTTAACGTGTGCACCCACTTTTGGCAACCCACTTCTAAATCAATATGATGAGCTCCTCAGGTCAATATTCAGGAAGGCACTCAACCTAGATTTAGATGACAGTCAGTGGGACCAAGCAACACTACCAGTGAGATATGGAGGGATAGGTACACGAAAGACAACTGAGGTAGCACTTCCAGCATTCTTATCCTCATGTACAGCAGCCAACGAATTGGTAGGGCAGATCCTACCAGAGCGTATGAGAGAGACAGCGGGAACTCATGATCAAACGTTCATCGAAGCAGCCAGACAATGGGACACCATTGCACACCCTCAACCCTGACCACAAGTCCCAAAAGACCACAAGCAGGCCCACTGGGATAGCCCCATAATGGAAAAGACTGTCACAGCAATGATTGACAACGCTGATGCTGAAAACGAAGCCCGCCTCCTAGCGGTAACAGCACCCCACGCCGGTGATTTTTTGTGTGCTGTGCCCAATGCAGCCCTGGGAACACACTCAGTCATGACGCTCTCCGCATTGGAGTTGCCCTTCGCCTTGCCGCGATGCAACTGCGATGGCAGACCAATATGGTCGTCATGGTCTGGTATGTCGTAAATCACAGGGTAAAATTGCAAGACATGAAGAAGTCAACGACATCATCAAGAGGAGCTTCGCCACAGCCCGCTGCCCGGCACAAAGAGAACCACACTTATCCAGACCTAACGACCCTCAGAAGCGCCCAGATGGGGTCACCTTGCTACCTTGAAAGGATGGTAAGCAAGTGGTATGGGACTACACGTGCGCTGCCACACTGGCCAGTACCTACCTCCACTACAGCACACGTGAAAGCGGTGGTGCTGCTTCTTTCAGGGAATCGCAGAAAATTATTAAATATAGAGGTCTGGTACACTGCTACAGCTTTGTTCTGATCGGCTTGGAGACCCTCGGTTCGTGGGGAAAATATGCATTGAAGTTCCTGAAGGAATTGGGGGACAAATTGATCAGCGCTACAAAAGACCAGAGAGCAAAAAGTTTCTTGTTCCAGCGCCTCAGTGTTGCGATTCAGAGGGGAAATGCCTGTTGTGTCTGGGGCACTAGTCCAACTTCAGAGGAATTCGAAGAAGTGTTTGACTTGCAACAATGATCGAACCCGTCTGTGACATTCATCAATGTTTCCCATTGTCGTGTTTTTCAAGAGATCCATAACCTTTAAGCACCTTTTTGCATTATTATTTTTGTATCAACCCATGTATATCTTGTAACCATCAAATACATAATAAAGCACAAAAAATAAAAAAGGAAGGGGTGGTAGGAGAAAAGCACACAGAAACTGTATTGGAGGGCATCTAAACATTCCCTCTAATGCGTTATGCGTGGTTTCCTCCGAGGCTATGGGTCCCCCTCTCTTCCAGCTAGAGGTGGTACATAAGGTAGAGGTCGACATAAGCGTTAACAACACTCCTCTTGTACCTGTCCGGGCAGTCACTGTTGGCATTCAGGCACATTCCTATGTTCGTTAGGAATGGTTGTTTGTTATAACCAACATAGGAATGTGCCTGAATGCCAACAGTTACTGCCCGGACAGATACAAGAGGAGTGTCGTTAACGCTTATGTCGACCGTGCCCTCAGCCACAGCTCAGAATGGAAGCAAGTCGATGAAGAACTCTGTAGGGTAAGGCAGGTCCTAGTCAACAACGGCTTCTCCAATGGTTTCGTGGAAGACATCATAAGAAGGAAAGTGAAACGCCATGCAACCTCTGAAGAGACAACTAACACAATACCTATACCCCCTATTAAACTATTTTACAGGAACTTCTTTTCCACAGCCCATAAAACGGAGGAAAGGGTCCTGAAAGATATTGTCAGTAGAAACGTAATCCCTACAGACAAAAATCAGAAGATACAACTGACAATTTACTATAAAACCAAAAAAACGGCCAGCCTACTCATGAGAAACTCTCCAGACTCAAAGCAGAACGTTTTAAAAAGAGACCAACGTCGTCTATGCCTTCAAATGCTCTCTTGGGGATTGTAAGCCTCAAAAAACTCAGTATGTAGGCAAGACAACAACATCTCTTTCCAGGCGTTTAACGATGCATAAGCAACAGGGCTCCATTAAGGAACATATAGCCTCTTCCCACAACCAAACCATCACCAGAGAAATCTTAGCAAACAACACAGAAATCATCGATAGATACGGCGATAGCAGGCGGCTCGACGTCTGCGAGGCACTACACATCAAGAAGTCAATACCAGCAATCAACAGCCAATTAATGCACAACTATATTCTCTTCACTATAACCCACTTCAAGACTCCGCTCTAATATAGAAGCATCAAGAAATACGGGCCAATAAAAATAGGCCTTCTGCAGTTACCTACTTTTAATACCTGTTTGTATTTCATTGTTTCGTGTTGTGTCTTGTGTTAAAAGTTTATTTTCACCTCATCCAAAACTATTGTAACATGTCACTTCACCCAAATGTAGGTATAAAAACTCGAAAGATGTTTAAGTTCTATTCAGTTAAAGTTGAGTGTGTTTGTGTAAACTAAAGTCTTTGAAAATGTAATAAGTTTTACGAAACGCTCACTCAAGTGTCGCGTCAGACTAGAAATAAAAATGAATTTTGGAGAATTGATCTTTGAATTACCATCAACAGTGAAAAGAAACGTAAGAAAGATCGAGAAAATTCGTGTTAGAATTATTAATCTTACTTTTTCGGTCATATTTAATAATATATGTCTACAGGAAAGACTGCTACCAAAATATACACACACACATATATATATATATATATATATATATATATATATATATATATATATATATATATATATATATATATATATATATATATATATATATATATATATTTATATATATATATATATATATATATATATATATATACATATATATATATATATATATGTATATATATATATATATATATATATATATATATATATATATATATATATATATATATATATATGTCGTACCTAATAGCCAGAACGCACTTCTCAGCCTACTATTCAAGGCCCGATTTGCCTAATAAGCCAAGTTTTCATGAATTAATGTTTTTTCGTCTACCTAACCTACCTAACCTAACCTAACCTAGCTTTTTTTGGCTACCTAACCTAACCTTGCCTATAAATATAGGTTAGGTTAGGTTAGGTAGGGTTGGTTAGGTTCGGTCATATATCTACGTTAATTTTAACTCAAATAAAAAAAAATTGACCTCATACATAGAGAAAAGGGTTGCTTTATCATTTCATAAGAAAAAAATTATAGTAAATATATTAATTCAGGAATACTTGGCTTATTAGGCAAATCGGGCCTTGAATAGTAGGCTGAGAAGTGAGTTCTGGCTACTAGGTACGACATATATATATATATATATATATATATATATATATATATATATATATATATATATATATATATATATATATATATATATATATATATTAGTATATTGGACTAATTGACATAAATTTCAATAAAATACATATCAAAATATAAGACAAATTAAAGAAATATTCCTTCAGCAATATGCGAGAATGTTATGCAAATCAAGGTTCACAGCAAAATTACTCACATCACTCTACAAGAAGCAGTACAGCGATATTTCAGACTTCCTGTATCAGAAATTGTTAATTGTGGTTGATGAGATGATTAGCTCTGGTAAGGTAGAAGTGGCGGTGTGGTTTGGGATCTGCTGGGTTGATTTTTTTTTTTGCAGGGATATTTTCCTGCGCGGGCCCCTAAGCCTCTGGCTGGCCCACTAAGTATTGCTTGTTTCTGTTTTACTTGGGCGGAGTATGAGTATTTATGACTCGTATGGTCGCTTCAGTAAGATTTTGTCCCATGTGCTTATCAACTTCTTCTGCTCTGTTGAATCTAAGTTAAAATCGTATTGGGCTTGTAACTGTGCACAGTGTTAAATAATGTTCCAGTACTCAGTTGTGGTTGTAACTGTGCACTGTGTTAGATAATGTTCCAGTGGTCTGTTGGGCATTTCTCCACATTGCTGACATTTCCTCTTATCTCCCGGAACCTGTAAGCCTATTTCCCATGCACATGGGTATCCAAGCCTGATGCGATGTAATTGTACTTCTGTTGCTCTACTGCTCCCTTTTATCAAACTGGTTTTGATTAGATGTAGTTCTAAATTAAAGACTTATGTGGTAGATAGCTTTCTTGTGGTGATGTGTGCGAGCAGTGTAGAGGATACACACCAGTTGTAACATGGTTGCTGCATTTTGTGTGGCACATAGGTTACACTTGGTGGTGTGGCACATAGGTTACACTTGGTAGTGTGGCACATAGGTTACACTTGGTAGTGTGGCACACAGGTCACACTTGGTGGTGTGGCACATAAGTCACACTTGGTGGTGTGGCACATAAGTCACACTTGGTGGTGTGGCACATAGGTAACACTTGGTAGTGTGGCACATAGGTTACACTTGGTGTGGCACACAGGTCACACTTGGTAGTGTGGCACACAGGTCACACTTGGTGGTGTGGCACATAAGTCACACTTGATGGTGTGGACCATAGGTCCCACTTGGTGGTGTGGCACATAGGTTACACTTGGTGGTGTGGCACACAGGTCACACTTGGTGGTGTGGTACATAGGTTACACTTGGTAGTGTGTCACATAGGTTACACTTGGTGGTGTGACACACAGGTTACACTTGGTAGTGTGGCACATAGGTTACACTTGGTGATGTGGCACATAGGTTACACTTGGTAGTGTGGCACATAGGTTACACTTGGTGGTGTGGTACATAGGTTACACTTGGTAGTGTGTCACATAGGTTACACTTGGTGGTGTGACACACAGGTTACACTTGGTAGTGTGGCACATAGGTTACACTTGGTGATGTGGCACATAGGTTACACTTGGTAGTGTGGCACATAGGTTACACTTGGTGATGTGGCACATAGGTTACACTTGGTAGTGTGGCACATAGGTTACACTTGGTGGTGTGGTACATAGGTTACACTTGGTAGTGTGTCACATAGGTTACACTTGGTGGTGTGGCACATAGGTCACACTTGGTGGTGTGGTACATAGGTTACACTTGGTAGTGTGTCACATAGGTCACACTTGGTGGTGTGGCACATAGGTCACACTTGGTGGTGTGGCACATAGGTTACATTTGGTAGTGTGGCACATAGGTTACACTTGGTGGTGTGGCACATAGGTCACACTTGGTGGTGTGGCACACAGGTTACACTTGGTAGTGTGGTACATAGGTTACACTTGGTGGTGTGGCACATAGGTCACACTTGGTAGTGTGGCACATAGGTCACACTTGGTGGTGTGGCACATAGGTCACACTTGGTAGTGTGGCCCACATGTTACACTTGGTCGTGTACCACATTGTAATGGTCAGACATGGCCTCTTCTCCTTCTTCCCGTCTCTTTTTTCGTCTTTATTATCCTTCTCTCTGTCTTCCCTTCTCTTACCCCTCCATTCCCCCCGCCTCTCTCTTTTTCCTTCCTCACCCTGTCCCTCCTCTGGACAGCGAGGGCGTAAGGTTTACTGCCGTGAATAATTACAATAGAGGCCTCTACGCCTTCCATCGGTATGCTTGGTGATATCCAGCTTTTCCTGGGACAACCACGCTTCTTGGATTTAAAACTTGTCATTGGCTGAGAGTGCCAGGATCTTAGGCCTGGTTTCAGCTGATTGGATATAAGCCTGAGAGAGGTGGAGCCACGACTCCACCTTGGAGCATACGAGACATAAATGTAGTCAGGGTGATGTTGAGAGTTCTGAGATGGAAGGGGGGTGGGTGATCAAACCAGGAGGCCACAGACACCGACTGAGAATGCAGTGTAAAGGTATTTGCCTGAGTTTCATATGCAATTTGAAGTCCATTATCCATGCCTCTAGGATAGAAAGTTACTAGCCTAGTGATTAATCTATTTTTACATTATTGAATAAAGTTACTCTAAATTATCTCCGGTGTATTTTATATTTTTTTCCCTTAATTAATTCTTAGTCATGATCTTGAATTGTTTTGGACATCACCTTACCTTGATGTTACCTTGAGGTGTTTTCGGGGCTTAGCGTCCCCGCGACCCGGTCGTCGACAGGGCCTTCTAGTTTCTGGACTGGTCGACCAGGCTGTTGGACGCGGCTGCTCGCAGCCTGACGTATGCGTCACAGCCTGGTTGATTAGGTATCCTTTGGAGGTGCTTGTCAAGATCTCTCTTAAACATTGAGGGGTCGGCAAGTTATGCCCCTTATGTGTAGTGGAAGCGTGTTGAACAGTCTTGGGCCTCTGATGTTGATAGAGTTCTCTCTCAGAGTACCTGTTGCACCTCAGCTTTTCAACGGGGGTATTCTGCACACCCTGACATGCCTCCAGGTGTCATATGGTGTTATTTCAGTGTCCAGGTTTCGGACCAGCCCCTCTAATATTTTCCACATGCAACATATTATGTATTACCGCCTGCGCTCAAGAGAATACAGATTTAGGCCTTTCAGTCGGTTCCAATAGTTTAGATGTTTTACTGAGTGGATTCTAGCAGTAAAGGATTTCTCCACCATCTCCTGATCAGCAGTTTCTCCAGCTTTGAAAGGGGCTGTCATTGTGCAGAAGTACTCCACTCTAGAGAGCACTAGCGTCTTGAAGAGTATCATCATTGGTAGAGCATCTGTAATGTGAAAAGTTCTTGTTATCCAACCTGTCATTTTTCTTGCAGTTGTGACGGCTACTTTATTGTGTTCTTTAAATGTAAGGTCTTCCGATATGAGTACACCCAGATCCTTTACATTGGTTTTTCGTTCTCTGTTATGATTTGACTGCGTTTTGTACGCGGTTTCTGCTTTTATATTTTCATTTTTTCCGTAGCGCATGAGCTGGAATTTATCTTCATTAAATACCATATTATTTTCTGTAGCTTATTGTAAGACTTGATTTATATCTGATTGGAGGTTTGCCGTGTCCTCTATGTTGTCTACTCTCATAAAAATCCTAGTGTCAGCTGCAAAGGATGATACAGTACTATAGGTTGTGTCCTTGTCTCTGTCCGTTATGAGGATGAGAAAAAAATACTGGAGCAAGCACAGTACCCTGGGGGACTGAGCTCTTCACGGTTGATGGTCCGGATTTGATTTTGTTTATTACACATTGGGTTCTGTTGGTCAGGAAATTGTAGATCCATCTGCCTATTTTTCTGGTAATTCCCTTTGAACGCATTTTGTGTGCAATAACACCGTGGTCACATTTGTCGAAGGCTTTCGCAAAATCTCTATTAATTACATCAGCGTTTTGCCTGTCTTCCATGGCATCTAAGGCCATGTTATAGTGGTCCAGCAACTGTGACAGGCAAAAGCGCCCTGTTTTGAAACCATGTTGCCCAGGGTTATGGAGGTGCTGTGATTCCATGTGTTTTGTGATCTTATTTCTTAGCACTCAAAGATGATGTGTGATGTTAGTGCTATGGGTCTGTAGTTTTTTGTCTGTGCCTTATTACATCCTTTATGGAGTGGTGCTAACTCTCTTGTTTTTAGCATGTCAGGGATGACGCCAGTATCTAGGCTTTGCCTCCAAGGAATGTGAAGGGCATGCGAATGTTTTTTTACAGTTCCTGTTGAATATGGAGTTCCAGGAATCATGGCCTGGTGCAGAGTGCATAGGCATACTGTATGTGGCTTCTTCAAAATTCAGTGGGGATAGGGTGACGTCTGATATACGGTTGGATGTTGGCATCATATCCATGGAAAATTAATTTGTGTAATAAATCTTTAATGTGTTTAGTAGCTCGCTGAAAACAGAGCCGTACTAATTCCTCATCAGATCCCCTGTGATCTGATGAATATTTCTATGAGTAAATATATTCTTCATTGTCATTTATGAAGTCAAATTAAAATGGAATTCCATTCACCCGGTAAATATTAACACATCAAAATTCCCTAACACTCAGTATTAGTTGACTGGTCTCCTCCCAAGTCAATTAGCCTAATTATCAAAGTTCCATGAGGAGTGGTGGCTGCATTAATTGTTAATGAGTAGCCTGATCTTTCATCTGGTCTGTAAGAATTGCAAAGATATTTTTAACATCTAGATCATTTCCCCCCACCTGCCCCTGATAACTGGTTTGAGCATTTTCTGTTGCGCGGGGGGACTCTTCCCAGATCTTTGGGGTTATATCAATGCAAATCATACAGGGTTACAAGTTATAGCAACCATTACAGTGTTACCATAGTTGTAAAATATTAGCAGTACTGGATCGCCATAAATGTTGCAGTTGTAGCGGCAGTGTTTGTGGCTAACGTTACAATGGCGACTTGTTGCTAGTGTTACAATGGTGGCATAGCGGCGATTCAGTAAATTTTTTCAAACTTACTAAAGGCTCGCGCATCTGTTCCACTCGGTCGTGTTAAGTGTGTTGATTAAGTGCCTAGTGGTGATAGTGAAGCTGACACTTAGGCTCCGCTTTGAGTTGGATGAACAGAGTATAATACTCGACTCCCTTCAAACGATTCAGAGATGCAGCGTATCATTATAATTCCCACCGGCAGTTCTTATGTTGAGCTGTCAAGGCAGGAATAACCGTTGGTCGCTACGGGTTATTTCTGAGGGCATTGTCAGGCAGCCCTGAGGACCTAGCACCTGAGGTAGTCTCGTGAAGGTGCAGAGACACTGAGGTACGAAGTATGTAGATCTTCAGCAAAGAGTTGACAGTAGTGGCACTAGCCAGTCGATTGAAAAAGTCTAGTTCAGAGCAATGATTTACTAGTTGCTGGTTGTACTGTTGGACTTCTAGAGTGGTTGAGGTCACCTAGAATTGAAAACAACTTTGGTGGATTATTAGGGACGGCAGTTGTTTTAAGATAACGAGTGATTTCCCCTTAAAATTAAGTGATCCCATTTAATTAAGGGATTCCCATTTAAAAAAAAGTGACCCCTTCAATTAAGTGATTCATCTTTATATAAGTTACCACGTTTAATTAAATGATATCTTTAATTAATAGTGATTCCTGTAACTATGTGTTCCCCTTAAAAATTAATCTGTGTCCCTTTAAATATAGTTCTGTGTTCCCTTAATTGTAGTTCAAGTCAGTTGTAAGTTAACTTAAATATAGGATAATTCTCTTTATTTCTTTTAATAATTATTTCTCAGGTTAGTAATTGAGTACGGTGATTACATACTCTTTCGTATATTCTGGACAATTGGGCAGCTGTAGAGTGCTCCCAACCGTCTCATGATAATGATTATATAAATTTGCGAAATGTGTTAAAGAATTTGGTGGAAAAAAACAATTCCTAAAATAATTTTCTGGTGTTGAAAGTTGTTAGAAGCGCTGCAGAGTTATTGCGACTATATTTTTAAAAACACATATTACACTGATTGTGAAAAATTGTGGTGTGTGGAAAATTGTGCGTCTTCAATTGATACCAGTGATTAATTAACAGTGATGCGTCAGAAAATGCGTCCAGTGTTAAAATATTGGGATTGGAAAATACAATTTCAGTGTTTAAGCGACTTAGCGGGACCTGCTCGTTCAGTGCAGTGGTCACTCAGCGCCGGTCTTGTAAGCGTTTTAAACTGTGTAAATATATCTAGTATACAAGCGACTAATACTTGTTTTATTATTTTAACAATTAAGTGTGCGCCACGAGAATATATATTTTATTATTTTGAAAAAGTGAATAACTTGGAAAATTAAGAAAAAGCTTTAGTTGTACTCACCTATTTGTGCTTGCGGGGGTTGAGCTCTGGCTCTTTGGTTACGCCTCCTGTTTCCACTGCTTAGTTTCATTACCTTACATTTGCTCGGGTTGAACTTTAATAGCCATTTATTGGACCATTCATTCAGTTTGTCTAGTTCATCTTGTAGTCTCATGCTATCTTCCTCCGTCTTAATCCTCCTCATAATTTTTGCATCATCAGCAAACGATGAGAGGAACGATTCTATACCCTCTGGGAGATCATTCGCATATATCAAAAAAATATAGGCCCAAGGACTGAACCCTGCGGGACTCCTCTGGTGACGCCTTGCCAATCTGAGGCCTCACCCCTCACAGTGACTCGCCGTCTTCTGTTACTTACGTACTCCCTTATCCAATGGAGTACCTTCCTTTCACTCCAACCTGCATCTCCAACTTTTGCACTAGTCTATTGTGTGGTACTGTGTCAAAGGCATTCTAGCAATCCAAGAATATGCAGTCTGTCCCCCCCCCTCTCTTTCTTGCCTGATTTTTGTTGCCTGATCGTGGAATTCAATTAATCCTGTGAGGCATGACTTGCCATCCCTGAGTTATAAATGTTGTGTCACAAAATTCCTTCACTCCAGATGTTCCACTAGCTTTTATCGCACTGTCTTCTCCATCAACTTGCATGGTATGCAAGTTAGGGACACTGGCCTGTAGTTCATTGCTTCCTGTCTATCCCCTACCTTGTATATTGGGACTACATTTGACTTCTTCCAAATTTTTGGCAGTTCACTTGTTACCAGTGATTTGTTATACACCATGGAGAGTGGCAGGCACAGAGCTTCTGTTCCTTCCTTTAGTATCCATGGTGATATGCCATCCGGGCCTGTAGCCTTTGTCACATCCAACTCTAGCAAAAGCTTCCTTACATCCCCACTGGTAATCCCAAACTCCTCTAGTGGTGCCTGGCTGACCATTCCTTCTCTTATCTCTGGAACGTCTCCTTGCTCTATATAGCATTATTTATATATCTGTAATTGCATTAAAAAATCTTGTGAGTACCGCAGTACAGTGTCATCCATCAGTAATTCTTACAGTTTACTACAGTTGTATGTAGAAGCTGGTGTAATTTTATTTTACATAAATTACCAGTAGCTAACGAAAATTAATAATTTAATTGAAAGTAATTTTTGTAATTAAATAAATTACAGAAGTTTGGTAAGTCACTGCGCGCACCGCCTATGTTGTCTGAACGATAAAACATTTTCTTTGAGTGTAACAAATGTGTCAGTGTTTTAGTTAATACATTTGTAAAGTGCACACAAAATACAAGTTAAATAAAAGAAAATTAGTATAATTAAAGGGAATTTGGGAAATTGTGTTCTTGTCATATTTCCTTTAAAAGTTTTGCAACAACGTTAAATACAAAATATATTGTGTACGTATTAAATTCAGTGTTGTTCCTTCTTGGAAAATTTCTAGTACAAGTTTATTGTGTATATTTTCAAACATAAGTGTTTAATTATTTCATTTTCGGTAAAATAAAACTTAACTTGAGTTTATCGGGGAGAAAATTATTCCTTTTAATTCTTATGAATAACAGAATATCAATCAACAGCGGGTGCTAATATTGGTATTATTCAAAAATTATTTATTGAGTTTATTCTAGTAAATTTTGTATGCTAGTTAAATTAAAGTAACGTTATATTCATTGCACACATTCTATCTTTTCCTCACGTTAATTATGAATGTAGGGCGAGAATAACAAGAGTGGAAGGCTTGGTCACTGGACGGCTTGGCAGCGTGGCGACCCATCTTCCGTGCCTGCCACCACCTTGTCAAACCGTGAGGAGATTTACGATTTCGCACTGGTCCCTGAAAATCTTTTAAGAAGTCATATAATTCTGTAGTACCAATATAGACGCACGGAAGATCTTCATGAAAAGTGTTGAGTTATCCTTTATGAGTTATTCACTGGTTATCATTTATGGAGACCTATGATGCGTTAAAATTTCACCTGGAACCGATGACTGGGTTCAAAGTTATAGAAAACTGGTGAAAATATTGAATTTCCATGAATACAATGGACGCCAGCCGTCCCACCCAACCCATCCCCGCCCTTCCCTCCCTTAATTCCTCTTTTTTTTTTTGGGGGGGGGGAGGGTAGTAAAGAAGAAGGAGAGGCATAGGTGAAGAGCTTTTTAGAAGTTGGAAATACAGTGAGAGGTATGAAAGCAGGCGGGCTGTCCGCCTTGCTGACACGATGTGTGGGTGTTGGCAGCTAAGCTAAGCCTGCTCCCTCTTGTCAGGGGGCTGTGAGAGGTTCTTCACATGTGTTTCACAATATATGGATGTCTATAGATGAATACTGTGTAGCATTCATATATATATATACTCCGATGCTTCCGCACATGTTTTGTTCAAGGCTATTTATTTTATTGTTATTATTTATTAATTTAGTCATACATACACATACATATATATGTATTTATATACATATGCATATACACATCTATACACATAAACACATACATACTCAATTTTTCTAATTATTGGGGGAAGGATTTCTGCTCAGTATTTCATCTGGAAATCCTAACATTGGGTCCTCTAACATTTCGATGGTGTTCCACACTCTGATAGCTTGGTGCTGCAGTCTGATGTTTAGTGGCTGTATGTTCAGGAGCTCATGGAGCTCCTAGATTGTCTGATCATATGTAGACGGTATTTTACTGCTCTCCTTAGTGCCTTATTTTGCACTGCTTGCAGTTTCTGCATGTTAGTTTTCTTTAAGGTGTGTAGTGGTACTGGGGGATACCCTAGATGCGGCCGAACTATATAGGTGTATCTGAATGATTGTACTGAGGCTTCGGAATCTCCTCAGTTTTCCTAAGGCTGCATTGACGTTGTTTAGTCGGTCCCTTACATGAATTTTTATCCCTGTTCAATTTATCATGAATTCCAGTATTCTGCCTACCTCCGCATATTGGATCGGATGGTTGTCAAGGATAATGGGGTCTGGGTTTCTTTTCGCAATGTGTATTATCTGAAGCTTTTGTTTGTTAGTGCTAATTTTCCATTGCTTCTTAAAGATGATTATGAGTTCAATTGCTGAATTGGTCTTGTCGGCTAGCAGCAGCTTTGATGGTCCCGGTTGGCATTATATTTGGGTGACATCGTCAGCGTATATGATGTACTCTCCATGTTTGGGTTGGGGCAGGTCAGCTGTATATATGTTGAATAGAGTGGGAGAGAGGCAGCTTCCATGTGGTACTACATTTTTCAGTTCTATTACGTCACCCAAGTAGTTACCGATATTAAGCCTAGTAGTTCTGTTGTCTATAAAGCTGCTGAGAGTAGCAGTAAATCTCTCAGGAAGTCCTAGCTCAGATATCTTATATTTTAGGCCTTTATGCCACACTTTGTCGAAGGCTTCCGAAACGTCTCTAAGGACTATATTACACTGATCTTTTTTGACACTGCATTGGCTATATGCTCGTAGATGAAGGCTATAACTGTATGGGCCCCTCTGCGGTTTCTAAACCCATGTTGCCTGGTGTTATACTTCTCTTCCTCTTCCATGTAATTCACAAGTCTGATCATTTTCTTTCGAATATATTGCCTGGTACTTCCAGGAGGGAAATTGGCCTGTAATTTTCCGTTTGGGTTGGGGGTTTACCTGGCTTGGGGATTACTCTTATTGTGGCTTTCTTGAAGTATGTGGGGAATAGTCCAGATGAAAGAGCTGCATTTACTATACATGTGTATTGAGGGAGTGCAATCACTGGTAGGTTGGATAATACCATCTTATTTATCTTGCTGTTGCCCAGCGCCTTGTTCTTGAAACCCATAATTGTTTTATGAACCTCTACAATGGTTAAGTGTTTCATAAGGTGGCATTCATTGTGAATGTTGTTAAGGTCTATTGTTTGCGTCGGGAGTAGTGCTTCAGCTCTGTTATCAACTTGAGTTGTGATTTCCGTTTCATTAATAGGGCAAAAGTTTAAATTTTCTTCTGGGTTTATCCTGAACTTTTTTCCCAGAACTTCCTGTATTCCTGTTCTTGTTCTTTCTCCTCATAGAGTTTATTTCCTGAGGCGTCTGAGATGTAGGGTGTTGCCTCAGAGGAGTTTCCCATCAGGGTTTTTACTTTCTTCCAGAACTTTCCTGAGTTTCTGTAGTCGACTTCGATTTTGCTTATTAAGTCATCCCATTTTTTGGTGTACTCTGTTTTATATAGATCTAACAGCTTGTCCTGTAGTTCCCTTTGTAGTCTTTTGCGCTCGTCCGTCCACCCACTTTGTGTTATGAGTTGTAGGAGGTTGTTATATCTTGTTTGCAGTGTCCTGAGTGTCTCAGTGGCTGGGGGGTGTGGGAGCGTTATATGGTGAGCTACGGGGATATGATCGTTCGTGCATATTTCTGTGGTGCTAATCTATGTATTTAACTCAGTGTTTATGCATGATGGAAATCTGTGACACTGATTTCCTGTGCACTGCTTTTGAACGCCTCCCAGTCAGTTTTAGTGTATTGAAGTCTTGGTGGTGAGGGTTTCTGAATAGGGTTAGTTGATAGCGTCATTATTATTGGTAGGTGGTCGCTTGTGCTCACAGGGCCCTTTTCAATGCGGGTGTTTAGGAAGTGGTGGTTGTTTGACAGTATTATATCTGGTTTACCACTGTGTCCTTGTCTGACATAAATTGACTGGGTTGACTAGGATAAGTTGACAGACTGATATAAGTCTGACATAAGTTCGGGCTGACTTGCCCGAAACGCTATGCGTACTAGTGGCTTTAGGTATTGTATGTACTACCTCTATCTTTAAATCAAACAGAATGTTTGTACTGTAACTCTGCAACTATGTATGTATTTTTCCTAAATAAATTATTATTATTATTATTATTATTATTATTATTATTATTATTATTATTATTATTATTATAGTTGGGAAATCTGGGCCGAGGTGGGTTAGATTTCCGTTCCTTATCATATTATGGATGGCATCTCCTGCCTGGTTGTTCCTTCTGTGTCCCAGGGTTCTGTGCTTGGCGTTCAGATCTCCTAGGAAGTAGCAGGTCTGTTCCTTCTGGTGAGTTTCATGATGTCGGCCAGGGGAAGGTAAGGTCGTTTTGGTGGTTGGTAACATGTTCCTATGAAGATTATACCTTTCGTAGTTTGGAGTTCAATTGCCAGGAAGTTTTCTTGAAAGTTATCTAGAATTTTGTGAGGAATATTTCTCCTTACACCAATTGCTGCTCCATCGTTGGCCTGGTCAGCTCTATTGACCTGGTAAAGTTTGTAATTGAAGATCTTTATCTTCTCACTTTCCTTTTTCCCATGGCTGTTAATGAGTATTATATCTGGGTCTATTTCTCTGTACGAGTTGCTGAGTTCCATTGTTCTGTACAGAGTCCCGTTTAGAACATTGTGTTGAATTATTTTTAATGACTAGATGGCTATGTTGAAACTGATGGGTTTCTGCCACCTGGTGGATTGTTTGAGATCAATGCATATCCGCTGTGCATTGCGTTAAACTTATCGCCGTTTTTCTGTTGAATAGTTATGGGGTTTTGGTTGAAAGTATGCTACATTATCTGGCTGTACACGTCACTCGTATTGACCTTGGGAATGTTGTGTTGGAACTTTATGTGCTGATTTTTTATACGTTCTCGGAGGGTCTTGAGGTTAACCATGTGGGTTGTAATTCTTGAGAAGAATTCGATTCAGTTAGGGATATTTTCTGAGTCCCGAGTGTCTGTGTCAGAGTGTGCAACATTGTGCGTTGGTGTGCGGTAAGCATTGATGCCCATTGCATGACCCTGACCCTGTGTATCCTGTGGAACTTGTATGGTTGTCATTAGTGGTGGTTGCTTGTGTTATTTCATCTTCCTCTGGCTTGTTGATGGTTGCTGCATTCGTGGGAGCTGGCACTTGTTGGGAGTTAGTCTCAGTTGGGGTGGTGCTGATTATTTTGCTGTCCACCAGGGTTTTTATGATTTTAAGGGAGGAGGGATTGTCTGGGAATTCCATTTCTGGGAAACCATTCCTCTTGTATGTTTCTTTAATTACGGATCCAAATAACCCTGAACTTGCTAGGTTTTCTAAGTGAGCAAAGATCATACTGCTCAGGATCTTGTTGGTAGGTCACCAATTACCTGTGAGGTCGTGTTTACTGGATTGTGCAAGGTAGGGTTTGCTAGATTGCGTGATACCTTATTTGACCAAGCATTGGTGGTAGTTATACCTGCATTGATATTATTGGCCATTGCTGTCTCTTTGCTGTGGCTTCGGCCCTTTTTTGGTTTAGGATGTCTTTCCTAGTGGGACAGATTGATGCCAGTGTGCGGTGGGAACCCTCACAGTTGAGACATTTGGAGTTCGTTTTAGTCGTGCAGTCGCTGAATATGTGTCCCTGCTCGCCACATTCTGAACATACTTTGACTGTTTGTAGGCAATCTGCGGCTGTGTGGTTGTACTTATAGCATGTCCAACAAGGGGTTATGTTATAGTATACTTCTTGCTCAAGGTGGTAGTAGTGGCAATGGATACCTTGGCTGAGGATTTTTTGTGCCATAGATATTTCTTTGAATCTTATTTTCATCATAGTAGACAAACCCGGCATGAGAATTACTTCTTCTGCCTTGGCCCAATCATTCCTTTCTTCTATGTCGCGTTTTATATTTTCAAGGTTATGTTTAGTAAGTGATGCATCAAGTCTCTTCATGACTATTGTCTTCCTGGCCTGCAGCTCTGGGGAAATAATGACCTGAAAATATTTATCCATCAACTTACGTATTTTTCTCCCTTGATGACTGAGTCAACATCTTCATCATGGTTGCAAAGTGATATGAATTAGGAGTCCTTTGTGGTTATTAATTTATAAAATCTTACCTTGAGAGTGGATAACAGAATGGCTAGTTCATTCTGTTTCTCAGAGCTTTCCCCCCCCCTCCCTACAAGGGGGCGGATTTTTACTCGGTGTCCTCTCATTGTCTCAGTTCCTGTTCATTCTATCTTGTTTTCTTGCTTTTCCTCTTCCTTTCCCTTCCTAAGAATAAGCTCTCCTTAGCTGAGGGCTAGGCACTCCTTCCTTCCACTTGATTGGTTGGGACTCGCAGAGGTTAGCCCTCAGTTACTTATTCTCCTATTTCCTATGTGTGGACAGAACTTTTCCTAAGACAGCCTAACCCTGCTAAAAGGGTGAACAGATGCCCACATCAAGTGGCCCGCCAGATTTTACAGGTAACCGCATGAGCCACTGGACCGTTCCACTTGACTTGTTGAAATTGTGAAGTGAGAAGAGTAAGAGAAAGTGGGGAAGATAAGTCTTATAACTAGGAATGCACAGGTGTTCTGTACAAAGCTGGCATCATTGTAATGTTGGTAGCTGTGTCACCCTCCTGTTAGGGAAGGGATAGTGGGATAGTGGAGACCGTTGGGTTAGTGCCCTGACCGTAAAGGGTCAGGGGCCCGTGGTGGTCAGGGGCCCGTGGGGGTCAGGGGCCCGTGGGGGTCAAGTTACGATCCCACCACTCTCCTTGCTGTAGTTGCTGCCTGAAGCTGGTGATTCCTTTAGGATATCTCTTCTTGTTAGAGAGTCTTACAGTGAGTCCCTAGTACTCTGTGTAGGTTATGTTGTGTTATTAGCACCAGCAATCATCAGACACTAATGTTTGGTAGTCTTCCCCTGGTAGGGAGCGGTGGTAGTCTTCCCCTGGTAGGGAGCGGTGGTAGTCTTCCCTTGGTAGGGAGCGGTGGTAGTCTTCCCCTGGTAGGGAGCGGTGGTAGTCTTCCCCTGGTAGGGAGCGGTGGTAGTCTTCCCCTGGTAGGGAGCGGTGGGGGCAGGCTAGCCGGCCTCGAAGCCTCAAGCACCTATTCCCAGTGTCCTCCCGCAACCCGTTCTCGCACTTTCGTATAGTCAATATTGACTTATTAAATACGTGCATATGTGACATACTAAACATACTAGTTTACCTTGAAAAGCTTCATAGAAAACACTGACCTTACCTAACCTTCTAAGTTTGTTAAGATAAGCATCTTATTGCTTCGTAATTACAATTATTACTTAACCTATTATAGGTATAGGTTAAGTAATAATTGTAATTACGAAGCAATAAGATGCTTACTTAACCTATTATAGGTATAGGTTAATTAATAATTGTAATTACGAAGCAATAATATGCTTATCTTAACATACTAAGAAGGTTAGGTAAGGTCGGTGTTTTCTATGAAGCTTTTCAAGGTAAACTAGTATGCTTAGTATGTCACATATGCACGTATTTAATAAGTCAATATTGACTAAAGAAAGCGCGAGAACGGGTTGCCGGGGTAGTCGTATACCGTTCACCATCTACAACGACTCTTGTGTAGGTTACAAAAACCTCTCAATTCCTCTCCATCCTCCCTCTCTCTTTTACCTTCTGCCCTACCCCCTCCCCTTTCTCCCTTCCCCTTCCTGCCCAGCCCCAAACTCTTTTAACCTCAGCCAAGCGCCCTCCACTAAACCCTCCCCCTCCCCGTCATGTCCCCAACCCGCCACCTCCCCTCCACCGCCCTGTTCCCCCTCCCCCCTTCACAGTGTTGGCTCCCGTGAAGTAGCTCGTAAAGTGGCAAGTGTGCTTCTGGATGACGCAACATTCGTAATGAGATATGCTGGAATTGTCATGGCAACGGTCATTTCAGGAATGTCTGCACAAGTGCATAGGTTAGTGTTGAACCAGGACAGGTCAGCGTTCATGATGACAGACCTACTTTTGAGGTGTAGACTGATGGTTTGAGAATCGTGGACACCAGAAGTCAAGCCACACTAATTAAAAATTCAGCCTTCAGCAAATTGAAACATTCTCGCCTTAAGCGTTGTGAGAAAATCAACAGTAGTTAATGACATCTTAGCACATTGACATCTTGGGTCAAGACACCATTGATTTTGAAATAAGTAATGGTGAGTCACATCCTCGTACATATACGGATGTCCATAATCTTGCATTCCCCTGGTGATACCTGGTGATAATTGCATTCCAGGTGCATTCCCCTGGTGATAATTGGAACGGATTTCTTGAACCAATTTTCTTACTCTGTCTGCTCAAAAGGGTGCAAGACACTGCAGGTTGTGGTTGGGCAACGTGTTAAATTTGCTGACCATTCCCCGTTAAATTTGCTGACCATTCCCCGTTAAATTTGCTCACCATTCACCAATTGTTGCTTCAATTAAGAAGCAGAAATACAACATTAATTACCCAAGTTGTTATTTAAGTCTCTTCCAGTCACCAATAAAAAGTGATGTGCGTTGCATACCTCGCCTAAGCAGACTTGTCCATCACGGTCAGTCAGGTTCATTAAAGTGGCATCACATCCCACCAGGTACTACCCTTCAGGTAGTTGGTAGATTACTGACTGTCCTTATCCACCGGTGGTGAATAAGGACAGAGAAAATACAGCTTTCTCTGATGTGTGCACACTTACCAGTTAAAGCACATGCTTATTAGACTAAAGACTGCCCCCTTCATTTCAGAGGGCTAATTTACTTCCTCAGTCTAGTCTTGGGTAGGCACTCGTTAACGTACCTGGATGACGTAGTGGTTTACTCCAGGTCGTTTGATGAGCACGTACGGGTCTTGACCGAGACACATAATTAGATAAGGCTGGGTTTAAGTTAAATGTTCAGGAATGCAATCGGGCATCTCACAAATTCAAGTTTCTGAAGTTCCGGGTGAGCACAGACGGGATCCTTACTGACCCGGATTCATGCCAGGCCTTTGCTGATATGCCTACCCCAAGGACAGCAGAGGGCGTTTGCAGGATTCTTGGGGCAGCTGGGTACTACAGTCACCACAGTGTGGGGAGTGCTTGTATATCAGCACCTTTGACTGACCTTACAAAGAATTTTTTTTTAATTTGTTTGGAAACCAGAACATGATGTGGCATATTTAAAAATCAAAGGACAACTTATCACCACCTCAGTATTAGCCGTGCCTGACTTTGATAAAGAGTGGGAAGTACTCACTGACACCAGTGACATTGCCATAGGCAGCTGTTTAATGCAGCGAGATTCTGAGATCCATCCTCATCCGGTGGTGTATTTCATTAGGAAAGTGAAGGGCCCTGAAGTGCGATACTCTGCTACGGATAAGAAAGCGTTTGCAATCGTGGAGAGCGGTAGATACTGTGAACCGTATCTATTCCAGCATCGTTTTGTAATCTATACTGATCACAGAGCTCTCACACATATACTTATTTCAGAAAAAAAATAGGTGCCCGCAGATGTCACGCTGGTCCCATGAACTGTTGGCATACACTCATTTCAATTGCTATACAAGCCTGGTCCATCATATGTTGTGCCAGATACTTTGTGTAGGAACATCGCCTTTATTAAGGTGAAGGCTAATATCGAGTCTATTCTTATTGACAAAATAAGAGAATTCCAGATGAACGAACCTGGGTGGAAATAAATTATGGAACACTTGGAAGGAGGTAAATATCCACCAAGGAAACATAATGTCAATAAATAATTTTGAACTCAAAGAAAGTGTACTGTATTTTGTAAATGCCCAGAAAGATCTTGCAGTATTTCAGCTCGTTATTCCAGATGCATTAAGATCATCAGCGTTGAAACTTGCGCATGTGTCTAAAATTGCGGGTCATCTGAGTATTTATAAAACATATATGAAACCAAATTCGTTGCTCTATGTTCCAGGAATGTTGTCAAATGTAATTAAATATGTTAAGTCATGTCAGATTTGTCAAAAAAGGAAAGATACCCCCTAAGATACAAGCCCCACTGCAAGAATTCCCAGAAACTTCTGAACCTTTAGATTGGGTAGAAGCTGATTTGATTGATCTACATAGCAGTCACTCAGTCAATAGATACGCTTTGTTATTAATGGACCATCTGTCCAGGTACACTATATTGATTGCTATACATCAGAAGGATCCTCGTACTGTTGCAGACACTTTTTTGTGTAGGTTTGTAACTGTATTTGGTCCCCCTAAAGTATTAGATTCTGACCGAGGTCAGGAATTTGTTGGTAACTTTTTTAAAGAGGTTTGTAACATTTTAGAGACCACTACAGCCTTGACAACAGGTTACCACCCTCAGGCGAATTGAATGACGAAATGAACCAATCGTTCAGATAAGGAGCCGGGTCGATAATTTCTCAACCTTCCTCAAACACTCTCATATTGTTTGTGCATAATTTACATGGCAAATGCTCCATTTTTTCATATTGGATTAATATCATAACATGAACAGGAAAAAAATATTTTAAACCTTGAAAATCTCACAATTTCAGATTAAGCTGACGAATTTAATACTTCACCAATTTTTATTTTACTCGTTATGGGCTCAGAATGCCATACAACGTTCATTTTCTATTATAGAAAATTTAGTTTGAGAGTATAGTTTATTGTAAAAAAAAATAGTCAATGTGGCCTTCAAAATATGTGCAAAATATAGATGCAAAAACGTATAACTCCCAAAGTTATGGGTTTATGAATAAACGCACCTATGGAAACCATAGAACTAAGAATTATGTACATAATATGTAAAGATGGTGAGAAACGGTCAGAAACTGGATTATTGAAGTCGTTTCAAAGTTGAAATTCCAGTTTAAGAGATAATTGAATTTGAAATTATCGACATCGAATATGGTATTTCTAATTTGTGAATGTTCTTGAATGTGTTTAACATTCAAATGCCAAAAAGTGTTGAACAACACTCCTTGGCATTTGTACTCGAATATGTGAAAGTTGTAGGTCAATATGTGTTGAAATAAAGTAAAAGTAAAACCAAAAAAAAACTAAATATAGGGATAATTATAATGATTTAGGGGATATATTGCAATCTATATATAAATAATTAAGCCCTAATCTGGTCCCTCAATCATCAATACACCCAAACAAAGAAAATAGAGTTTTAAAATCTGTAAATAACTCGGCCCCCCCAAAAATGTCATAAGTTCTGCCACCTGTGGCAGATTTACACCTTAACCAATTCCGTTCTATCTTCGCGTCCTCAGTGACGGGTATGTATTCTCCAAGTCGTAGAATACACAACAAAATCACAACAAAGACGAAAAAAACTAAAAAAAAAAATCCCCATAAAAAATTAAATTGTTGGACATTGGTCGAAATAACAGATATTGGCATAGCGCAATGTATATATATATATATATATATATATATATATATATATATATATATATATATATATATATATATATATATATATATGTCGTACCTAGTAGCCAGAACTCACTTCTCAGCCTACTATTCAAGGCCCGATTTGCCTAATAAGCCAAGTTTTCCTGAATTAATATATTTACTATAATTTTTTTCTTATGAAATGATAAAGCTACCCTTTTCACTATGTATGAGGTCAATTTTTTTTTATTGGAGTTAAAATTAACGTAGATATATGACCGAACCTAACCAACCCTACCTAACCTAACCTAACCTATATATATAGGTAAGATTAGGTTAGGTAGCCAAAAAAGCTAGGTTAGGTTAGGTTAGGTAGGTTAGGTAGACGAAAAAACATTAATTCATGAAAACTTGGCTTATTAGGCAAATCGGGCCTTGCATAGTAGGCTGAGAAGTGAGTTCTGGCTACTAGGTACGACATATATATATATATATGTCGTACCTAGTAGCCAGAACGCACTTCTCAGCCTACTATGCAAGGCCCGATTTACCTAATAAGCCAAGTTTTCATGAATTATTATATTTTCTCAAATTTTTTTCTTATGAAATAATAAAGCTACCCATTTCATTATGTATGAGGTCAATTTTTTTTTATTGAAGTTAAAATTAACGTAGATATATGACCGAACCTAACCAACCCTACCTAACCTAACCTAACCTATCTTTATAGGTTAGGTTGGGTTAGGTAGCCGAGAAAGTTAGGTTAGGTTAGGTTAGGTAGGTTAGGTAGTCGAAAAAACATTAATTCATGAAAACTTGGCTTATTAGGCAAATTGGGCCTTGCATAGTAGGCTGAGAAGTGCGTTCTGGCTACTAGGTACGACATATATATATATATATATATATATATATATATATATATATATATATATATATATATATATATATATATATATATATATATATATATATATATATTTATATATATATGAGAGTGTTAGACCACGGAGGAAAATTGAAACAGGAATTTCCTTAAGTACTTTCGTATATTAATACATCTTCAGAAGGAGTGGTTTTACAGGTCGACTACTGGACATAAATAGGCAGGAGAGAATGGTGGAGTGAGGTGAGGAACAATAAGTGGACACAAATTTCAGCCGCACAAAAACTGCAGAGGGCCTATTGGCCCATCCGATGCAGCTCCCATACATAACCACACACAGGCCCACACATGGATAATCATAGCATAAGATAGTAAATATTTACACTGAATTAGTGAGACAAATGTATTCCAATGATCCTACTTAAATCGCTCTTTAATTGATCTATTAAAAATGGATCTAAGTTATATAAACCACTGCTAATGTTCAAATTACCTTGTAAAGACTGTAATAAGTTCTATGTTGGGGAAACATCTAAAGATTTGTAATGTAAAATTTCGCAACATAAATACTCTGTAAGACATGGCCAATTGTCTAATGCTTTGTTTGTTCATCTGTCAGAAGATGCTCACCAAATTGATTGGGAGATGGCTTCTTCAATAACGAATTGTAAAAGCACCTATAACAGAAACATAATTGAATCTGCTTTGATACAGATCACAAAAGAAAGTAATTTGAACATTAGCAGTGGTTTATATAACTTAGATCCATTTCTTAACATATTGGAATGAAACTTTTACGACGCTAATGCCAAATAATGGGAGTTTTGTATAACATTTTTATGAAATTTTCATATAATTCGAATATGTTTTTGTCTTCCAGACCCTTAAAGATATGATTGCAATTCTTGCAGAGCATGGTGCGGCTATTTGGAATGAACAACTACCTCATGTGCAGCTAGCTTTGAATACTGTTATCCATCAGTCAATTAACACCCATTCCCTTTTGTTTTTCACGGGACATTCATGTAACTTCCCATCAGGTCTGCTTAACAGACATAATGTTGTGTACAGAGAGGATTATCCTTCAGAAGGCTGCATTAAAAGTAAAAATGCTTGGAAAATCTCAGCCGAAGCTTCCAAAAACTGCACTGGATCGTTATGCTCAGTATTTTGACAGGAAAGTATTACCTCTCGGGTTGACAGAGGGCAGCCTCGTGTTGAGAGTAAATGACGTGGCACCTGCCAATTAGAGTTG
Organism: Procambarus clarkii; assembly: GCF_040958095.1. Taxonomy (NCBI): domain Eukaryota; kingdom Metazoa; phylum Arthropoda; class Malacostraca; order Decapoda; family Cambaridae; genus Procambarus; species Procambarus clarkii. The sequence continues at coordinate 15,755,306 of NC_091157.1, forward strand.
GAAGCTTACACCTAGATTGCAGTAAAATAGGTACCTGGGTGTTAGTCAGCTGTCACGGGCTGCTTCCTTGGGGTGGAGGCCTGGTCGAGGACCGGGCCGCGGGGACACTAAAGCCCCGAAATCATCTCAAGATAACCTCAAGATAGATGGCGGGGCCCTTATAGAGTAATTAAGAGAACAGGCCCTGTTAATTTTGTTATTAAAGGTGTATTTGAAGACCAAGTGAAAGGACTATACATATTAACAAATGAAAGCCATATCCGGCTAGGGAGGAACTAGAACTGGCTTCAGCAATTCTGATTCCTGACCCAACTGAGCTAACTAATAGTTCAAGTATTGAGTCAGACGCAGAGGATGACCTGTCAACTCTCATCAGTAGTCAAGTTCAGTCGTGTTACTCCATTGTAACAAGATCTCGGGCTATGCAGTAGAGGTTAATTAACTTCCTTAGTTAAGTTAATAGAGTTCATAAATTCCTGAAGAAGTAATGGGTTGGATTTACTAATTGTGCATGACTCAGGTAGCAGACTTTACCTTGCTCTGGGGGGTTTTCTGCCTTTAAAAACCCAGAGCATAATCCTTGCTTCCGCCAGTTGTTTGTTGTCTGCCTTTCCCAGGTCTGATTGCACACCCGGTCCAGCCGGTCCAGTCACATGTGAAACCATGATTGAGGTCAGTGGGGATTAGCTTGGCTGTCCCTTCCGATAAGATCGGAAAGGTCCGTTACAGAAAATCCTCCTCCACCCCCGACCCAGTAACTCGTCAATTGGTTATCTGGGTGGGTGATAATTACTCCAATCACCCGGCCAACACCTCACGTCACTAACGAGGCTGTCCAGACCCGAATATGCTATCTACACAGAGCAGACATCAGATGTCAACCATTAAAATCACAGTGGGTCAGGCTACTCACCAAGCCCCCTGTCATTATCTATGGATACGTAATCTGATGCAACTGGAAGGGTAACGTACCAAAGGTATGGTCTCCCTACAGAGCGCGGTTGACTCGCCATCAGAGTGCACACGTGTACTATCACCAGGGTATGCACGAAACGTGTTTCGGCCCAGTAGTACTGTGACAAACACCGGAAAGTGACGTCACCCAGGAGCGGAATTCGGGACCCACCTATCCTGCCAATCAACTTCAACGCCGCTCGATGTCCACTCCTGTAGCGAGACACCATTGTACATCGAAGCTCTGTTCTGCTGTTGGACACACGTTTCTAACAGTCTCATTCATCATGGCTGCTTGCGAGCTACGAGATGAGTTATGAGCTACGTGTCTGTCGTGGGGTTCACCCAGAAGCGACAGGCCGTAAACAGCTGTCACCTGTCACTCAGAGCTCGGCTCTACGCGGAGGTATCTGTCGGGTGGTAGTTTCATTCCCACCAGCGGAAGCCAGAAAGATGTTCAAAGGGAAGAAGATCATCTAAAAGAATCAACAGGTAGTCACTGGATCAACGCTTCAACTACAGTTAGCCAGTTAAGAAGATCAACGTGAAGACGTTAATATAGAAAATACTTAGTAAGATTTAGATAAATAAACAAGAACAGTGAAAGTACAGAAATATATGAGAGTGTTAACAATAAGTAAAACTGATATGTACAAGGGGGTTTTATAACGATTCCTTCCATGTAAGAAAATCTAAATATTTACAAATGTGACTCTAGAAATCTGAAAATTCGGAAATCTATAAAATCAGAAATCTAGAAAATCAGAAATCTAGAAAATCAGAAATCTGGAAAATTGGAAATTTACAAAATTGGAAATCTAGAAAATTGGAAATCTAGAAAATTGGAAATCTAGAAAATTGGGGACTAGAAAATAATAATTGTCCAAATCTAGAAAATGTAAGACAATCTCTAGAAAAGCTGTTTAGAAGGAATGCAATGAAGAGTGTCTAGTAAAGTTCTCTAGAAAACGTTGACTCAGTTGTGGAACTATGTAGTAAACATTGGTTCGGACGCTGTGGGAGAAAATTACCACAGATTTTGAGTGAAACACTAGGAACTGCTTTGAGTTAAGTGTTCCTCTCCTGATTTTTGAAGACTTCAGAACTTTTGAACCTAGATGTATTAAGTGGTTCTAGAAGGAACACACATTGGTGGCGAAAGCCATCCAGTGATTCTAGATAAATTTTATTTTTGTGAAGTTAGAGATATTTTCCTTTAGCCTATCATGGTAGGATAAGATCTTTTGTTCTTTCCAGATGAGGCAGTCCATCAAGGAGAGACTTGCTGGACTGCCAACCATTGACAGTAGGGATTAATTTGTTCACTGTGGTCAGTACTTACTTTATATGTTATTATAGTACTTACTTTATTATTTTATGTAATTGACTTATGGCTTTTGATTGTAATGATTTAGCTAGGTTAGATACAGTGAGTGTTACCATAGTTGTACAATAGAAGCAGTACTGGATTGTCATAAATGTTTCAGTGGCAGCGGCAGTGTTTGTGGCAAACGTTACAATGGTGACTTGTTGCTAGTGTTACAACACAGGTTACACTTGGTGTGACACATAGGTTACACTTGGTGTGACACATAGGTTACACTTGGTGTGACACATAGGTTACACTTGGTGTGACACATAGGTTACACTTGGTGTGACACATAGGTTACACTTGGTGTGACACATAGGTTACACTTGGTGTGACACATAGGTTACACTTGGTGTGACACATAGGTTACACTTGGTGTGACACATAGGTTACACTTGGTGTGACACATAGGTTACACTTGGTGTGACACATAGGTTACACTTGGTGTGACACATAGGTTACACTTGGTGTGACACATAGGTTACACTTGGTGTGACACATAGGTTACACTTGGTGTGACACATAGGTTACACTTGGTGTGACACATAGGTTACACTTGGTGTGACACATAGGTTACACTTGGTGTGACACATAGGTTACACTTGGTGTGACACATAGGTTACACTTGGTGTGACACATAGGTTACACTTGGTGTGACACATAAGTTACACTTGGTGTGACACATAGGTTACACTTGGTGTGACACATAGGTTACACTTGGTGTGACACATAGGTTACACTTGGTGTGACACATAGGTTACACTTGGTGTGACACATAGGTTACACTTGGTGTGACACATAGGTTACACTTGGTGTGACACATAGGTTACACTTGGTGTGACACATAGGTTACACTTGGTGTGACACATAGGTTACACTTGGTGTGACACATAAGTTACACTTGGTGTGACACATAGGTTACACTTGGTGTGGCACATAGGTTACACTTGGTGATGTGACACATAGGTTACACTTGTTGGTGTGGCACATAGGTTACATTTTGTTGTATGGCACACAGGTTACAATTGGTGTGGCACATAGGTTACAATTGGTGATGTGGCACATATGTTAAACTTGGAAGTGTGTGACTCATAGGTTAAACTTGGTGGTGTGGCACATAGGTTACACTTGGTAGTGGGGCACATAGGTTACACTTGGTGGTGTGGCACATAGGTCACACTTGGTAGTGGGGCACATTGGCTACACTTGGTGTGGCACATAGGTTACACTTGGTGGTGGGGCACATTGACTACACTTGGTGGTGTGGCACATAGATTACACTTGGTGGTGTGGCACATAGATTACACTTGGTGGTGTGGCACATAGGTTACACTTGGTGGTGTGGCACATAGGTTACACTTGGTGGTGTGGCACATTGGCTTCACTTGGTGGTGTGGCACACAGGTTACACTTGGTGGTGTGGCACATTGGCTACACTTGGTGGTGTGGCACACAGGTTACACTTGGTGGTGTGGCACACAGGTTACACTTGGTGGTGTGGCACACAGGTTACACTTGGTGGTGTGGCACATTGGCTACTCTTGGTGGTGTGGCACATAGGCTACATTTGGTGGTGTGGCACATAGGTTACATTTTATGATGTGGCACATAGGTTACACTTGCTGACTGATGACCAAGGCACCACAAAACAAGGACACTGTACTTATCAGTTGCAAACAATTCTTTAGAGACTTTAATAAATGCTGCCACCATCCTGACTTTAAAACCCACTGAAAAATTACCCTAATTGACTAATTGACTGCAAAGCAGGAAGCTTCTAATTAGTATAGCGTTTCTGAAAGGACATCTATCTTTAATTGAAGGGGGGGGGATAGAGTTTACGTTAAGTGCGGTACAAATCAATAAAAGTGACTAATATGTTAAATAGATTAAGGGATGCTTGCAAAGCTCAAAGGAAAGTTACTGAATAACAGGCTCGTGTTTTCAACAATAAAGATATGTGAATGGGGAAAACCTCACTGAACAACATTAATTCAATGCAATTTATTATACACGAAGTTATAATTGAAGACTCCCTAACACTGAAATATCCCTATCTAAGGCAATGGTTATTTACTGTAGTTTACTCTAAACTGCACTTAATTCAACACATGTTACCTTATTCACAAGCCCAGACCAGATGTTAAGCCTTGCCTCTGGAGGAAGTGTTGAGCCCTGGATCTCTGTCAGCCACACTCATCTCTCTTGTCCTTGATCTCCAGCAAGCAAACTGGCCCTGGCTGGTTGCTATACCTCATTAACATCCCTAATTATCAAGGCTAACTAATAAACCCTTGTCACTTAAGGTGATTGAATCATTATTCCAAAACTGATGACAAATTACATTGGTACTTTAACTATGTTCTTTATTAATTACACTATTGAATAGCAGCCGAATTACTTCTAGTTTAATGAATTTACCAGTTGTTCGGTAGTCATTTATCACCGCGGAGGCTGGTACTGAGCCGAGACTGTGTCATTCATCTTCCAGAAACTAGTCCTCATATTCTAAATGAGTCATCTGCACTTGTCCCAGAATCCTAGTCACTTTAGAAGGAACTACTACGTAGCTCCTTTCTTTGTGAATAGCCTGGAGAAAGTCTCCGATATACAATATTCTCAAAACTAAGTAATAACCTTACACATGGCAATAATTAAGATGGAGTCTTCGAGGAGAGGGAGAGTGAAGGTAGGGGGGGGGGGGAGAGGCTGCCTCACTGGTGACCTGGCTCAGGTACGTGGTGCCGCCTCAAATGTCAAACCACTCTGTCAATGTACTAAATTCCCGGCTGATAATAATTCCTGCCTTTATACTTCTTCACTCCTTCCATCCTTCCTTCAGCATACAATTAAGGAGTACACAGAGGCTATTCTTTGAAATGACAACCTCAAGATGGAACTCTACATGCATTACACGTGACATCTTTAATCCTTTCTCTAGCACTGAGGTGGTATCTCACAGCCGTTCGTATCCTACCCTGTCACTCCATACTGTTGGTCTGCACACCTGCATCTATAATTAACCAATGTATTTGACAAGAACACACAACTATGCACAGTTAAGTTGTTACATAGGTTACACTTGGTGGCGTGGCACATAGGTTACACTTGTTGTGGCACACAGGTTACACTTGGTGGTGTGGCACACAGGTTACACTTGGCGGTGTGGCACACAGGTTACACTTGTTGTGGCACAAAGGTTACACTTGGTGTGGCACACAGGTTACACTTGGTGTGGCACACAGGTTACACTTGGTGGTGTGTCACACAGGTAACACTTGGTGGTGTGTCACACAGGTAACACTTGGTGTTGTCACACAGGTTACACTTGGTGTGGCACACAGGATACACTTGGTGATGTGTCACACAGGTCACACTTGGTGGTGTTACTGATCTTCATGGTACACAAACTGTCTGTGTTTCAGGTATAAAAGTCGTATCTATAACGGACTCATTTCAATCACCACAGTCCTGGCAGGACAGAACATGTGCAGAGCCGTTAAAAATTGTAGCCTTATTGTAATTAATTTGTAACTGTAATTACAGTTATGAGATTGAAAATGACAAAATACAGCACAAAATTACAGTGACCACACATAGATTACCTAAATGTTACATGAGGGCAAGGTAATTTGCATAGTCTGTGAATTACAGTCAGCATAAGACAATAAAATATAATTAACTGAGCAGAGTTGGAAGCAAAAGTTAGATGAGTTTGTTTGGCAGAATAATGTGGGAATAACACCGAGCTTCAGTGTGTGGATAATCCGTGTGTTTCACGGGTCTGTTGTGGTTGTGTGTGTGATCAGTAGGAAAGACAGGTTAAGTGCGGTGGTGAACAACTTCCCGTTCCTCCTCCATGTGGAACCGCGTGGTTCAGTAATACGATCAATTACATTTGTATCCAGGTTCTTGTCCCTCCTTTCTTCCTCACGGCAAATTTGATTTTTGTTACCTTATTGGACGACTTAGAAAATATTAAAATTAATTTTTGCAACAAAAATTGACTGATTAGTTAATTTTTTGGTAGGTCATGGGTTTGTAAGTATTTTAGTTGGGTATGAGTTTGTTAGTAAACATTTTGGTTGGTTATGGGCTCGAAGGATAGATCACCCACTGGAGCAGGAAGGATAGATCACCCACTGGAGAAGGAAGGATAGATCACCCACTGGAGCAAGAAGGATAGATCACCCACTGGAGCAGGAAGGACAGTTCACCCACTGGAGCAGGAAGGATAGATCACCCACTGGAGAAGGAAGGATAGATCACTCACTGGAGAAGGAAGGATAGATCACTCACTGGAGAAGGAAGGATAGATCACCCACTGGAGCAGGAAGGACAGTTCACCCACTAAAGAGAGAAGGATAGTTCACCCGCTAAAGAGAGGATAGTTCACCCACTAAAGAGAGAAGGATAGTTCACCCGCTAAAGAGAGAAGGATAGTTCACCCGCTAAAGAGAGAAGGATAGTTCACCCGCTAAAGAGAGGATAGTTCACCCACTAAAGAGAGAAGGATAGTTCACCCGCTAAAGAGAGGATAGTTCACCTGCTAAAGAGAGGATAGTTCACCCGCTAAAGAGAGGATAGTTCACCTGCTAAAGAGAGGATAGTTCACCCGCTAAAGAGAGGATAGTTCACCCGCTAAAGAGAGAAGGATAGTTCACCCGCTAAAGAGAGAAGGATAGTTCACCCGCTAAAGAGAGAAGGATAGTTCACCCGCTAAAGAAAGAAGGATAGTTCACCCGCTAAAGAGAGGATAGTTCACCCGCTAAAGAGAGAAGGATAGTTCACTCGCTAAAGAGAGAAGGATAGTTCACCCGCTAAAGAAAGAAGGATAGTTCACCCACTAAAGAGAGGATAGTTCACCCGCTAAAGAGAGAAGGATAGTTCACCCGCTGAAGAGAGAAGGATAGTTCATCCGCTAAAGAGAGAAGGATAGTTCACCCACTAAAGAGAGAAGGATAGTTCACCCGCTAAAGAGAGGATGGTTCACCCACTAAAGAGAGAAGGATAGTTCACCCGCTAAAGAGAGAAGGATAGTTCACCCGCTAAAGAGAGAAGGATAGTTCACCCACTAAAGAGAGAAGGATAGTTCACCCACTAAAGAGAGAAGGATAGTTCACCCACTAAAGAGAGAAGGATAGTTCACCCACTAAAGAGAGAAGGATAGTTCACCCGCTGAAGAGAGGATAGTTCACCCGCTGAAGAGAGGATAGTTCACCCGCTAAAGAGAGGATAGTTCACCCACTAAAGAGAGAAGGATAGTTCACCCACTGAAGAGAGGATAGTTCACCCCCTAAAGAGAGGATAGTTCACCCGCTGAAGAGAGGATAGTTCACCCACTAAAGAGAGGATAGTTCACCCACTAAAGAGAGGATAGTTCACCCACTAAAGAGAGAAGGATAGTTCACCCACTAAAGAGAGAAGGATAGTTCACCCACTGGAGATGGAAGGAAAATGTAATTAAAAGTTGAAAATTAATCACGAGTGAGCGAGGGGCTTGGCCTGTGAGGACACAGATCACAGGGAACGTTGTCCAGCCGTCCACCTGTGGGAGGCCAAAGTTCTCACTCTTTATACCTTATCAGCAACTCATAAGTGGTATTACGAGAGTTGATTAATCAAGAGAGAATTCACAGCAATTTACCAGAGAGCCACCATCCCAAATAGACTAGATGCGGACAGAAAATTCTAATAGACACCATCTGTAGTCGCCTCTGAGTGGGACAGGAAGCCGGTGGCTAATCAGAGGTCCCTCATTATTCCTTAATTCAGATGAATTTTCAACTAATGTTTTGACTTTTCCGGTTGCGATTGGAAGGCGATTTTTTGGATTTATTACCTCTATGGGTGACGAAGCATCTCCTGTTTTGTCGTACATTGTATCTTGTTGAGCTTGAAGCTGAGGCCCCTTGTGTGAGTTACACTGTGGCTTGTTGAGCTTGAAGCTGATGCCCCTTGTGTGAGTTACACTGTGGCTTGTTGAACTTGAAGCTGTTGCCCCTTGTGTGAGTTACACTGTGGCTTGTTGAGCTTGAAGCTGTTTCTTCTTTCTGTGGCTTACAAAGTTCAGAGTATTATCCCCTTCAAACAAAACGCGAGCGTGGAGCACTTATTCGTCAGACACAACACGAAGCTGAAGAAAGTTTTGATGTACGCTTACAGTCGCCAAGTGGGCATTTAAAGGCATAGACGACGTTGGTCTCCTTCAAAGCGTTCTGCTTCTGAAGGAGACCAACGTTGTTTATGCCTTTAAATGCTCACTTGGGGACTGTAAGCCCCAAAGAAATTAGTGTATAGGCAAGACAACAACGACTCTTTCTAGGCGACCAACAATGCATAAGCAACAGGGAGCCATCAAGGAACACATAATCTCTTCTCACAACCAGATCATCACCAGAGAAATCTTAACAAACACAGAAATCATCGATAGGTACGGCGAAAGCAGGCGGCTTGACATCAGCGAGGCACTACACATCAAAAAGTCAACACCAGCAATCAACAGCCAATTAATGCACAACTATATTCTACCTACTTTAAGACCCCGCACCAATATGGAAGCAGCAAGAGGAAGTATAGGCCAATAGACCTTCTGCAATTACTTCCATTCATATGTTCACTTATCCAATTTATACCCATTGTTTCAAGTTCTTTCTTGTGTTTGTCACCTCACCCAAAACATTTGTACCATATCACATCATCCAATAGAGTATAAGTACGAAGAATTTGTGTGTAAATTAAGTCTTTGAAAATGTAATACGAATTACGAAACGCGTTCAGGCGTCAGACAATTAAAAAAAATAATTTCTGGGAATTGTTATTTTTATTACCACCGACAGTGAAGAAAAACAAGAAATATTGAGAAGATTCGTGTTAGAATTATTAATCTTACCTTTTCGGTCATACTCAACAACTTATGTTTACAAGAAAGACTGCTACCAAAATATACTAAAATATATATATTGGGGGTGGTAGGAGAAGATAATATTAGTGTTCAGTGAGAAACCACAAGGTATCCTCTGAATACTTTTTATTTTCTTCTCCGAGGCTATGGGTCCCCACATTGGCACCAGAGGTGGTACCCTCACAAACTTTAATATATATATATATATATATATATATATATATATATATATATATATATATATATATATATATATATATATATAAATATATATATATATGTATATATATATATGTATATATATATGTATATATATATATATATATATATATATATATATATATATATATATATATATATATATATATATATATATATATATATATATTATTAAATATGACCGAAAAAGTAAGATTAATAATTCTAACACGAATTTTCTCAATCTTTCGTACATTACGCTTCACTGTTGGAGGTAAATCAAAAATCACTTCTCCAAAATTCATTTTTATTTCTAGTCTGACGCGACACGGGCGCGTTTCGTAAAACTTATTACATTTTCAAAGACTTCACAAATACACAACTGATTAGAACGTATCACTGATTTTATATCTACATTTGAGTGAGGTGGGAAGGGTGATGTGGCATTAACACAAGACAGAACAGGAGGGGATATTAATAGGGTATTAAAAGTATCAACACAAGACAGAACAGAAACAATGGGTATTGAATAGAAGTGTTTGTAGAAAGCCTATTGGTCCATATTTCTTGATGCTTCTATATTGGAGCGGAGTCTTGAGGTGGGTAGAATATAGTTGTGCAATAATTGGCTGTTGATTGCTGGTGTTGACTTCTTGATGTGTAGTGCCTCGCAAACGTCAAGCCGCCTGCTATCGCTGTATCTATCGATGATTTCTGTGTTGTTTACTAGGATTTCTCTGGCGATGGTTTGGTTATGGGAAGAGATTATATGTTCCTTAATGGAGCCCTGTTGCTTATGCATCGTTAAACGCCTAGAAAGAGATGTTGTTGTCTTGCCTATATACTGGGTTTTTTGGAGCTTACAGTCCCCAAGTGGGCATTTGAAGGCATAGACGACATTAGTCTCTTTTAAAGCGTTCTGTTTTGTGTCTGGAGAGTTTCTCATGAGTAGGCTGGCCGTTTTTCTGGTTTTATAGTAAATCGTCAGTTGTATCCTCTGATTTTTGTCTGTAGGGATAACGTTTCTATTAACAATATCTTTCAGGACCCTTTCCTCCGTTTTATGAGCTGTGGAAAAGAAGTTCCTGTAAAATAGTCTAATAGGGGGTATAGGTGTTGTGTTAGTTGTCTCTTCAGAGGTTGCATGGCTTTTCACTTTCCTTCTTATGATGTCTTCGATGAAACCATTGGAGAAGCCGTTATTGACTAGGACCTGCCTTACCCTACAGAGTTCTTCGTCGACGTGCTTCCATTCTGAGCTGTGGCTGAGAGCACGGTCGACGTATGCGTTAACAACACTCCTCTTGTACCTGTCAGGGCAGTCGCTGTTGGCATTTAGGCACATTCCTATGTTTGTTTCCTTAGTGTAGACTGCAGTGTGGAAACCTCCGCCCTTTTCCATGACTGTTACATCTAGAAAAGGCAGCTTCCCATCCTTTTCCGTCTCGTAAGTGAAACGCAGCACGGAACTCTGCTCAAATGCCTCCTTCAGCTTCTGCAGATGTCTGACATCAGGTACCTGTGTAAAAATGTCGTCAACATACCTGCAGTATATGGCCGGTTTCAAGTTCATGTCGACTAAGACTTTTTGCTCGATGGTACCCATGTAGAAGTTTGCAAACAGGACACCTAGGGGAGAACCCATGGCGACCCCATCTACTTGCTTATACATGTGCCCATCCGGGCTCAAGAAGGGTGCCTCTTTAGTACAAGCTTGGAGTAGTTTCCTCAGAATACTTTCTGGCATGTCAAGAGGAGTACAGGCTGGATCACGATACACTCTGTCGGCAGAGTGATAGCCGACACTCTATCATACACTCTACACTCGATACACTCTGATAGCCGACAGAGTGTATCGTGATCCAGCCTGTACTCCTCTTGACATGCCAGAAAGTATTCTGAGGAAACTACTCCAAGCTTGTACTTAATATATTTACTATAATTTTTTTCTTATGAAATGATAAAGCAACCCTTTTCTCTATGTATGAGGTCAATTTTTTTTTATTGGAGTTAAAATTAACGTAGATATATGACCGAACCTAACCAACCCTACCTAACCTAACCTAACCTATATTTATAGGTAAGGTTAGGTTAGGTAGCCAAAAAAAGCTAGGTTAGGTTAGGTTAGGTAGGTTAGGTAGACGAAAAAACATTAATTCATGAAAACTTGGCTTATTAGGCAAATCGGGCCTTGAATAGTAGGCTGAGAAGTGCGTTCTGGCTATTAGGTACGACATATATATATATATATATATATATATATATATATATATATATATATATATATATATATATATATATATATATATATATATATATATATATATATATATATATGACAATGTCAGACCACGGAGGAAAAATGAAACAGGAATTATATATATGTATATATATATATATATATATATATATATATATATATATATATATATATATATATATATATATATATATATATATGTCGTACCTAGTAGCCAGAACGTACTTCTCAGCCTACTATGCAAGGCCCGATTTGCCTAATAAGCCAAGTTTTCATGAATTAATGTTTTTTCGACTACCTAATCTACCTAACCTAACCTAACCTAACTTTTTCGGCTACCTAACCTAACCTAACCTATAAATATAGGTTAGGTTAGGTTAGGTAGGGTTGGTTAGGTTTGGTCATATATCAACGTTAATTTTAACTCCAATAAAAAAAATTGACCTCTTACATAATGAAATGGGTAGATTTATCATTTCATAAGAAAAAAAATGAGAAAAAATATTAATTCAGGAAAACTTGGCTTATTAGGCAAATCGGGCCTTGCATAGTAGGCTGAGAAGTGCGTTCTGGCTATTAGGTACGACATATATATATATATATATATATATATATATATATATATATATATATATATATATATATATATATATATATATATATATATGTATATATATATAAATATATATATATATTCGTGTCACTGTAAAATTAGGGCTTACTTATATACATTTGCAGAATTACTGTCATAAAAATATTCATAATTTGAACCTTACATCTGTCATTATTGGATTTTTTTTTATAATAACATGGAGTTGGACGATAATTCTCTGTAATACCATAATCGTGCTGATGAGTGGAACGAAACACTTCGCATTTCGTTACAGAAAACACAAATGCTGTTTTCTATTTCCTCCAGAAAAAGATGCATCGACCAGTATGCTGGTTAAAGGAGTCACTCAACTTAAGTCTCAACAGTAACTGCAGAATCATTCCGTTTATTCCGCCCACCGCGAAAAGTTACTCCCAAAGTAACAGACAGACGTTGACAAACTCATCTCTCATCTCTCAGTATAAAGTAATAAGAGCCAAAATCAGATATGGTGCTTGATTTTTAATACAAGCTGCTCGCGGGGAAATCATTAGAAGGTATGGATGAAATATAAAATGAATAGAGATGCAAAACTCAGAGAAGTGAGCAGGAAGACCACGAATGGATGTAGAGGGCCAGCAGTGGATCAGGACAACACACATTGGACTAGGAGAGCTTCGAATAAATCAGAACGGCATGGAATGGATCAAGAGTGACAATAATGGATTAGGAGAATTATGAAATTATTCGGAGGACTAGAAATTCATCAGGAGGGACACAAATGAATCAGGTGGGACAGGAATAGATCAGGAGGGACAACAATGAATCAGAAAAGAAAGAAACAGATCAGGAGGTGCAGAAATAAATTAGAAGACACAGGAATGGATTTGGAGGGTCACGAATGAATCAAGAGACACACGAGTGGATGTGTGTGAATTCAGGATGTTCCTCCTGAATTCATCAGGAGGGACAGAAATCGACCAGAAGGGATAAATTGATGAGGATTGAGAGGAATGCATTAGGAGAAACAGGAATGGATCAGAATGGACATGAATGGATTAGGTGGGACAGTAATGTACCAGGCGATGTTATGATTGCCGTCTAATAATAGTCCTTTCCGGCCTCAAGAGTCATTTTTACCACGTAGAAAGATCGCAAAAAGGCCCAAACTGTGATTTAAGTTAAGAAGGAACGAGTCTTAAACACAATCTTGCATAATATTGAGATATAAAGGAATAAATTGTGGCAGATTACGAAACAAAATGGCTTCCGGGCGGTCAGCAACTCATCCGGGACTTGGTGAGACGTCGCGACACATGCCTTAAGCTTATAACATGTAAGAGGTGACTGGCGGGGGCTCAGATGCTCAGCCAATCTGCGACGAGCTTTCTGTGATGTCAATGGCGGGCACCGAGCCCGCGCCAGGGAGCGGAGCCCGGTTCACTGTTCAGCTAGACTTCGGATGGATAGGTTGTAACCTTGGGCGATCTTAAGTGCTGAGTTGAGCCCAGAGGAGAGACAACAAGAATCTGACCATATTGAGACGCCAAAGAGACCATTCTGCAATAAGGTCGAATGAGTATCGTCGACAATGGGACCTGCTGAGGGTGGAGGAGACTCGATTACATGCCAGATTCGGTGAAGGGAGCTGCAAGTACCTTCATTTGGACCTTGGTGGGTCAGTGTGAATGGACTAACACTCTTAGCCTGGTGAAAGTCCCTCCCAGTGAGCGTTCAACGTAGTAACAATTTTGTGTGTGTGAATTCACAAGGTGTAGCCGTTGAAAAGGTTACTGAAAAGACAACTGAGGTCACAGTAAGCAAGTGCTCCTTTTGATTTTCGCCTGAAAAGAGGTAAGTGAACCTCGACTATGAACCCTAGAAAGGGAGTTCTTTATTTAACTGTGCCAACGAATAGGCTATGAACAATCGTGCTTCGATGTTAAGCAATTCTATAGTAACCAGTGAGATGAGGTGAGCAAGTGTAGCAGAAATTTAATATCTGGTTACCCTATAATGACAATAAATATAGTGAACAGAGTGTGATGACGCCCTGTATCGAAACTGACCCAACCAGTGAAGTCGACCATCGTAATATTTTCTTCCATGGCAGTGAATTAGGGCACTGGGCACCGACGTAATGCTGCAGGGAAAAGGTACATCTCGAGGAGCGACGAGGGTCAAGGTAAATATAGTGTTGACACCATCATTGGACACTCCACAGGACGTGTCCTGCTGGAGTCGAGAGGATCTGTACCACGTATGTGTTATCCAAGGAAGGAAGAAGATACGTGTGACGAAAGAGAGCAGCCAAGGATGTGATGATGGAACTTCAGTGAGCTGGCGAAACATGGGAGCTACAAATCACTGGAGATATCTTCATTTCCTTGCTTAGTAATCTGCCCTTCCCTCCCCCCCCCCCCCCCCCCCCCCGCCCTGTTGAGTAGGTGTTCCCAAGGGAACTTGTAGGAATATATTATTATATACGTATACACTCACGTGGAGGGCCATACATTGATACTATACATGAGACTAGAGTAAAGTTAATATTAATGAAGGACGATAGCGGCCGTTGATTGCAAACTTGATTGAGGCTATCCAAGAAAAATCATTGTTTATTTTATGTATTTATGTTGTCAGTAAATGTTCTTTTTAGTTTTAAACGCTGTGCTTATATGTCCCTTCATTACGGTTATGCCACGTTATTTATATGAAGCCTGACAGTAGGGTACTGACCCCCTTCAGTTTAGGCATAAAAATTTAATGAAATCTAGGAAAGTAGCCTCATGTTTCAAGAGGACCAGAGTAGAGAATTGGAGTAATTTCTTGCGCGCTTGGCGCAGGTGAGACTCCCGATGATGACAGGAGTAACTGGATAACCAGGCGTCATAGGTAGACTCCTGCCGCTCTGCCTCCCACTCTGGGGACAGGATGTAGCCTAGTGAGTTCCGAGAGGTGCTGCAGGTCTCTGTGTTTTGGGGCTGGTGTACACAGGGGATAAGCGCCGACTTCATCACGAGGGAAAGCGAGTACAGAGCCCACAGTAAAGAGAGCAGAGACGGAGTGTCCCCGGGGGAGCTCGACGAGGCTCTGCCCTTTGTCATTCCCCGTGACAATAAGAACGGTCAAGAATAAATTAGGAGGGACGGTAATAGATCAGGAGAGACACGAATGGATCCGGAGGGACAGGGATAAATCAGGAAGAACAGAAATGGTCCAGGAGGAATTGATCAGGGGAGACAGTAATAGATTAAGAGAAAAAAGTGGATCAGAAGGGACAGGAATGGATGAGAAGTACCAGGAATGGATCGGGAGGGATCGGAAGGGCTCAAGAGGACCAGGAATGCATCAGGAGGGAGAGGAAGAGATCAAAAGAGACTGGAATAGATCTGAAACGTTTTGCCCGAAACGCTATGCGTACTAGTGGCTTTAGGTATTGTATGTACTACCTCTATCTTTAAATCTAACAGAATGTTTGTACTGTAACTCTGCAACTATGTATGTATTTTCCTAAATAAATTATTATTATTATAGAAAGGACAAGAATGGATGAGAAGCGACATGAATGGATCAGGAGGGACAGTAATGGATTAGGAAGGTCATGAATGGATCAGGAGGGAAAGGACTGGATCAGGAGGGACAGTAATGGATTAGGAAGGTCATGAATGGATCAGGAGGGACAGGACTGCATCAGGAGGGACAGTAATGGATTAGGAAGGTCATGAATGGATCAGGAGGGACAGGAGTGGATCAGGCGGGACGGAAATGAATTGTAAGGCGAGTGAACTGTATTTTCAGATTTTATTCATAGGGTTACTTTGAGAGTACTGGACACGTTCATGAAAGTATACAGCTGTACCCGGCAAATATTTTACCATCGACCAACACCGTCGACCAACACCATCGACCAACACCATCGACCAGCAACATCAACCAACACCATCGACCAGCAACATCAACCAACACCGTCGACCAACACCGTCGACCAACACCGTCGACCAACACCATCGACCAACACCATCAACCAACATCGTCGACCAACACCGTCGACCAACACCGTCGACCAACACCGTCGACCAACACCGTCGACCAACACCGTCGACCAACACCATCGACCAGCAACATCAACCAACACCATCGACCAACACCGTCGACCAACACCGTCGACCAACACCGTCGACCAACACCATCGACCAGCAACATCAACCAACACCATCAACCAACATCGTCGACCAACACCGTCGACCAACACAGTCGACCAACACCATCGACCAACACCATCGACCAGCAACATCAACCAACACCATCGACCAACACCGTCGACCAACACCGTCGACCAACACCGTCGACCAACACCATCGACCAACACCATCGACCAACACCGTCGACCAACAGCGTCGACCAACACCGTCGACCAACACCGTCGACCAACACCGTCGACCAACACCATCGACCAACACCATCAACCAACACCATCGACCAACACTATCAACCAACACCATCAACCAACACCATCGACCAACACCATCGACCAACATCATCGACCGACACCATCGACCAGCAACATCAACTAACACTATCAACCAACACCATCAACCAACACCCTCGACCAACACCATCGACCAACACTGTCGACCAACACCATCGACCAACACCATCGACCAACACCATCGACCAACACTATCAACCAACACCATCAACCAACACCGTCGACCAACACCATCGACCAACATCATCGACCGACACCATCGACCAGCAACATCAACTAACACTATCAACCAACACCATCAACCAACACCCTCGACCAACACCATCGACCAACACCGTCGACCAACACCATCGACCAACACCATCGACCAACACCATCGACCAACACCATCGACCAACACCATCGACCAACACCGTCGACCAACACCATCGACCAACACTGTCGGAAAATCCGACCCCATTTAATATATCATACAGATAATAGCTGTATTGTATAAACAAGTAACCCATAGAAAACGTAACTTGTAGTGGAATTACCGTCTATAGAAAACGGGATATCATCACCACATACTATTATATTCTCCACCTATTATGGTGGGAATTATTCTTAAATACATTAGTCTTTGGACTTTACCATCATAAAAACATCTTATATAAATTAACTTAATTATCAATATTAAAGTAGAGTAAATGTGACCCTTCTATCACTTTCTGAAATCTGGACAATGTAAGCCAGGCGTCAGTGGAGGAAGGAGGGCAGCCATTGTTGTGTCACCTCCGAGACGTGTGGAGCAAATTTGGCTCCTATCATATCTGGACAATGTCGGCCAGGCGTCAGTAGTATGGAGTGTTAGACATTGCCATTGTTTATACAAGACCAGAGGCTCACACGGGAGCAAATTCGGCTCCTGTTAAATTTACTTGGACGTAGTGTTATGGAAACCAGAAGTGTACCATTATCAACACGCTGTCTACAAATCAAGTTAAGTGTTCTTTCCGAAACCCAGTATCTTCATTTTTGGCCATTAATGTCATTATATAGGGTGACCCGGTTAGAGCACGTGGAAGCCTCAAACTAAAGGTAATTAAGCCAGGTCTTTATTGTTCCATGTACAGTGTTTTCTCTGATATAGCTTGTCATATATAGAATCTGGCTTCACAGCTAGCGCCCTTTTAACAGGTCAAGACGAGGAAGCAAGATTTTGTGCACCAGTTACTGGGTGATGGAAGCTACCTCAAAGAGGATAATTTGGTGTCTACACCCTAGTTATACCTGGTGGACTAACCTGCTGTACTATAAGATAAGGAACCTTTTCAATGTATGTAGTCTAATTCTGTAGTTTGATTGGCTGCATATATATAAACTAATAAACCCCCCCTAATGTGTAGAGGATCGATTTGTGAGATTGAGATTATTGCAGAAATACAGTCCACTTATCATTATACAAATTGCTATCGAAGTATATAAATTAACGTAAATATAAATTCTATATATATTCATATAAATTAAATAAATATAAATCTCACAGGTCGGTTCCCACAAACACCATCGACCAACACCGTCGACCAACACCGTCGACCAACACCGTCGACCAACACCGTCGACCAACACCATCGACCAACACCATCGACCAACACCGTCGACCAACACCATCGACCAACACCGTCGACCAGCAACATCAACCAACACCGTCGACCAACACCATCGACCAACACCATCGACCAACACCGTCGACCAGCAACATCAACCAACACCGTCGACCAACACCATCGACCAACACCGTCGACCAACACCATCGACCAACACCATCGACCAACACCATCGACCAACACCGTCGACCAACACCATCGACCAACACCATCGACCAACACCGTCGACCAACACCATCGACCAACACCATCGACCAACACCATCGACCAACACCGTCGACCAGCAACATCAACCAACACCGTCGACCAACACCATCGACCAACACCATCGACCAACACCGTCGACCAGCAACATCAACCAACACCGTCGACCAACACCATCGACCAACACCGTCGACCAACACCATCGACCAACACCATCGACCAACACCATCGACCAACACCGTCGACCAACACCATCGACCAACACCGTCGACCAACACCGTCGACCAACACCATCGACCAACACCGTCGACTAACACCGTCGACCAACACCATCGACCAACACCATCGACCAACACCATCGACCAACACCATCGACCAACACCATCGACCAACACCGTCGACCAACACCATCGACCAACACCATCGACCAACACCGTCGACCAACACCATTGACCAACACCGTCGACCAACACCATCGACCAACACCGTCGACCAACGCCATCGACCAACACCATCGACCAACACCATCGACCAACACCATCGACCAACACTGTCGACCAACACCATCGACCAACACCATCGACCAACACCGTCGACCAACACCGTCGACCAACACCGTCGACCAACACAGTCGACCAACACCGTCGATCAACACCGTCGACCAACACCATCGACCAACACCATCGACCAACACCGTCGACCAACACCATTGACCAACACCGTCGACCAACACCATCGACCAACACCGTCGACCAACGCCATCGACCAACACCGTCGACTAACACCGTCGACCAACACCGTCGACTAACACCGTCGACCAACACCGTCGACCAACACCGTCGACCAACACCGTCGACCAACACCGTCGACTAACACCGTCGACCAACACCGTCGACTAACACCGTCGACCAACACCGTCGACCAACACCGTCGACTAACACCGTCGACCAACACCGTCGACCAACACCGTCGACCAACACCGTTCACCAACACCGTCGACCAACACCGTCGACTAACACCGTCGACCAACACCGTCGACTAACACCGTCGACCAACACCGTCGACCAACACCGTCGACTAACACCGTCGACCAACACCGTCGACTAACACCGTCGACCAACACCGTCGACCAACACCGGAATCAGGGGTGACAAACGGAACTCATTTATTCAAATCAGTATATTTATAAATATATTTATAAATCATATATTTATAAATCATAAGTGTGATTTATAAATATAAATCCGCTGTGATAGACCACGTGATCACTTAATCACTGGGATAAGCTTTATATTAATGATGATAATTAGTCATCAACGGACTGGCGAACATGGGAGGGTAGTGGGTGAGGGTGTATACGGGGAGAGGCAACATGGGAGGGTGGTGGGTGAGGGTGTATACGGGGAGAGGCAACATGGGAGGGTAGTGGGTGAGGGTGTATACGGGGAGAGGCAACATGGGAGGGTGGTGGGTGAGGGTGTATATGGGGAGAGGCAACATGGGAGGGTAGTGGGTGAGGGTGTATACGGGGAGAGGCAACATGGGAGGGTAGTGGGTGAGGGTGTATACGGGGAGAGGCAACATGGGAGGGTGGTGGGTGAGGGTGTATACGGGGAGAGGCAACATGGGAGGGTAGTGGGTGAGGGTGTATACGGGGAGAGGCAACATGGGAGGGTGGTGTGTTGGGTGTATATTGGAAGAGAGGGTGGGTGGGAGAGGGAACATGGGAGAGTGGTGGGTGAGGGTGTATATGGGGAGAGGCAACATGGGAGGGTGGTGGGTGAGGGTGTATATGGGGAGAGGCAACATGGGAGGGTGGTGGGTGAGGGTGTATACGGGGAGAGGCAACATGGGAGGGTGGTGGGTGAGGGTGTATACGGGGAGAGGCAACATGGGAGGGTGGTGGGTGAGGGTGTATACGGGGAGAGGCAACATGGGAGGGTGGTGTGTTGGGTATATATTGGAAGAGAGGGTGGGTGGGAGAGGGAACATGGGAGAGTGGTGGGTGAGGGTGTATTTTGGGAGAGAGGGTGGGTGGGAGAGGGAACATGGGAGGGTGGTGTGTGAGGGTGTATAAGGGAAGAGTGGGTGGGAGAGGGAACATGGGAGGGAAGGAGTAGTGGGAAGATGGGAGAAAGGTGTTATTCTATAGAGTAGTTTAGATGAGTTTGCATGGGAGGGAAATGATGGACAAGGCAGCATATATAGGAGGGGAGGTAATGGAAGGATGATGGAACAGGGCCGTGGTGGTGAGAGGGGAGATGGAACAGTACGAAATGGAACGGATACAATGGGAGATGAGAAAAGGAAGTCGGAAATAATTCCACACTTCTCTAATTCATCTCTCAGTATCACACTTATATGTACTTATATGTACTTATGTGTACATATTTGGATGAAAGTGATCGCATTGTTGATTGTGCTGTCTACACAGTTAATGCGTCTGACAATCATCTTCGCATCAGCGTCGGGTTGGGTGATTACGGCACCGTGATTCACGGTCAGTCTTAGGGTTTTAGGAGAATAAAAAACAAAACGAATGACTGTATGATGTGTGTTCATGTATGATGTATGATGTATGATGTATGATGTGTGTTCACAAGGTTTCGTTTCTGCCTGAAGGAACGAGACCTTCAGGTGAGATATAATGTTTATTATGTTGTTGTTGTTATAGATTTAGCTATTCAGAACGACATGTCCATGAAGCACGGTCTATAGTGAGCCCGTGAGTTTATTATGCTTTGTAGAGGGAATATATACACGGATAGATGTAAGATGGGACAGGAATGGATCAGTAGAGACAGGAATGGATCAGTCGGGACAGGAATGGATCAGTAGAGACAGGAATGGATCAGTAGAGACAGGAATGGATCAGTAGAGACAGGAATGGATCAGTCGGGACAGGAATGGATCAGTAGAGACAGGAATGGATCAGTAGAGACAGGAATGGATCAGTCGGGACAGGAATGGATCAGTAGAGACAGGAATGGATCAGTAGAGACAGGAGTGGATCAGTCGGGACAGGAATGGATCAGTAGAGACAGGAATGGATCAGTAGAGACAGGAATGGATCAGTCGGGACAGGAATGGATCAGTAGAGAAAGGAATGGATCAGTAGAGACAGGAATGGATCAGTAGAGACAGGAATGGATCAGTAGAGACAGGAATGGATCAGTAGAGACAGGAATGGATCAGTAGAGACAGGAATGGATCAGTAGAGACAGGAATGGATCAGTAGAGACAGGAATGGATCAGTCGGGACAGGAATGGATCAGTAGAGACAGGAATGGATCAGTCGGGACAGGAATGGATCAGTAGAGAAAGGAATGGATCAGTAGAGACAGGAATGGATCAGTAGAGACAGGAATGGATCAGTAGAGACAGGAATGGATCAGTAGAGACAGGAATGGATCAGTAGAGACAGGAATGGATCAGTAGAGACAGGAATGGATCAGTAGAGACAGGAATGGATCAGTAGAGACAGGAATGGATCAGTAGAGACAGGAATGGATCAGTCGGGACAGGAATGGATCAGTAGAGACAGGAATGGATCAGTCGGGACAGGAATGGATCAGTAGAGACAGGAATGGATCAGTAGAGACAGGAATGGATCAGTAGAGACAGGAATGGATCAGTAGAGACAGGAATGGATCAGTAGAGACAGGAATGGATCAGTAGAGACAGGAATGGATCAGTAGAGACAGGAATGGATCAGTAGAGACAGGAATGGATCAGTAGAGAAAGGAATGGATCAGTAG
Organism: Procambarus clarkii; assembly: GCF_040958095.1. NCBI lineage: Eukaryota > Metazoa > Arthropoda > Malacostraca > Decapoda > Cambaridae > Procambarus > Procambarus clarkii. The sequence goes on from NC_091157.1 coordinate 15,777,683, forward strand.
AGAAAGGAATGGATCAGTCGGGACAGGAATGGATCAGTAGAGACAGGAATGGATCAGTCGGGACAGGAATGGATCAGTAGAGACAGGAATGGATCAGTCGGGACAGGAATGGATCAGTAGAGACAGGAATGGATCAGTAGAGACAGGAATGGATCAGTAGAGACAGGAATGGATCAGTCGGGACAGGAATGAATCAGTAGAGATAGGAATGGATCAGTAGAGACAGGAATGGATCAGTCGGGACAGGAATGGATCAGTCGGGACAGGAATAGATGAGGAAGTATCAGGACAGTTAGGTGTATCAAGCCGCGGGGCCCCAGGTGATAGGGCTGGGGTTGTCTCTTCTATGACGTCATCTATTGATTGGGGTCAAGGCCTCGGTGTTGGTAATGAGGCAAAGTCGCTCGTCTGTATGTCTATATTAAGTCTCATCCTTTGATGAGGATACCTTCTAGAACTTGTGGTCTCCTGCCGCCACTTGCAGACTCGAGAATGTTTGTGTGTGCCTCATGCATCCATAGTGGGTGTCACATCCTGTTTATTATACAAGTGGTTTCTTGGAGCTCTTGCTTATAGGTGATAAGTCAACCTTCTTGAAAGCTTGCTAGAGGTTATAGCAGTATAGGCCAAAGGTCACATCCTCCATGGGGGCAAGGTATACTGGTATATCACACTGGCTTTCTGTAGAGGGGTTGCTTCTTCTGTTAAGGCTATGTTCTTCATTATTAAGTCTTACTTGGTCTGATAAGTTATTAACTGAAGTTTTTGGGTATAGTGAATTGATTTTACTCCTCTGGATATAATGTCTTTCATAATGCGTTTATAAATTTTTTATTGCGTGTTCATGATGGATTTATAATACAACTTGAAGGGTAGTCTGCTGGTGGGGTGGTTAAAGTTGGACAATTTATCTGGATACTTCGTAATGCACGTGTTAATTCTTTGTTAGTTTCATATTTATTCATTCATTTATATACACAATAGTTCTTACATTCTTGCACAGCCAGCAGCACGCATAGTGTTTCGGGCCAGTCCTTAATCCTATGTTCCCTGGAATACGACCCGCCAAATCGTTTAACAGCCAGGAATCCATTTTACGGGTAAACAGTGGCTACAGTTAAGGATTGACACCCAGTAAATCCTCTCCGGCCAGGATACGAACCCAGAACAAAGTGCTCGTGAAACGCAAGACGAGTGTCTTACCACATCACCACGGGGATTGAGTATCCTTAGTTTACTAGTGCTTGCACACTGTGGTGTATCTATGGTATAGCAAGTATAGCACATGCCCTGACCGCCACCAGTGGTGTATCTATGGTATGACAAGTATAGCACATGCCCTGACCGCCACCAGTGGTGTATCTATGGTATGACAAGTAGAGCACATGCCCTGACCGCCACCAGTGGTTTATCTATGGTATGACAAGTATAGCACATGCCCTGACCGCCACCAGTGGTGTGTCTATGGTATGGCAAGTATAGCACATGCCCTGACCGCCACCAGTGGTGTATCTATGGTATGACAAGTATAGCACATGCCCTGACCGCCACCAGTGGTGTATCTATGGTATGACAAGTATAGCACATGCCCTGACCGCCACCAGTGGTTTATCTGTGGTATGACAAGTATAGCACATGCCCTGACCGCCACCAGTGGTGTGTCTATGGTATGGCAAGTATAGCACATGCCCTGACCGCCACCAGTGGTGTATCTATGGTATGGCAAGTATAGCACATGCCCTGACTGCCACCAGTGGCGTATCTATGGTATGACAAGTATAGCACATGCCCTGACCGCCACCAGTGGTTTATCTGTGGTATGACAAGTATAGCACATGCCCTGACCGCCACCAGTGGTGTGTCTATGGTATGGCAAGTATAGCACATGCCCTGACCGCCACCAGTGGTGTATCTATGGTATGACAACTATAGCACATGCCCTGACCGCCACCAGTGGTGTATCTATGGTATGACAAGTATAGCACATGCCCTGACCGCCACCAGTGGTTTATCTATGGTATGGCAAGTATGGCACATGCCCTGACCGCCACCAGTGGTTTATCTATGGTATGGCAAGTATGGCACATGCCCTGACCGCCACCAGTGGTTTATCTATGGTATGACAAGTATAGCACATGCCCTGACTGCCACCAGTGGCGTATCTATGGTATGACAAGTATAGCACATGCCCTGACCGCCACCAGTGGTTTATCTATGGTATGGCAAGTATAGCACATGCCCTGACCGCCACCAGTGGTTTATCTATGGTATGGCAAGTATAGCACATGCCCTGACCGCCACCAGTGGTGTATCTATGGAATGACAACTATAGCACATGCCCTGACCGCCACCAGTGGTGTATCTATGGTATGACAAGTATAGCACATGCCCTGACCGCCACCAGTGGTTTATCTATGGTATGACAAGTATAGCACATGCCCTGACCGCCACCAGTGGTGTATCTATGGTATGACAACTATAGCACATGCCCTGACCGCCACCAGTGGTGTATCTATGGTATGACAAGTATAGCACATGCCCTGACCGCCACCAGTGGTGTATCTATGGTATGGCAAGTATGGCACATGCCCTGACCGCCAGCAGTGGTGTATCTATGGTATGGCAAGTATGGCACATGCCCTGACCGCCACCAGTGGTGTATCTATGGTATGGCAAGTATGGCACATGCCCTGACCGCCACCAGTGGTGTATCTATGGTATGACAAGTATAGCACATACCCTAACAGCCACCAGTGGTGTATCTATGGTATGACAAGTATGGCACATGCCCTGACCGCCACCAGTGGTGTATCTATGGTATGGCAAGTATGGCACATGCCCTGACCGCCACCAGTGGTGTATCTATGGTATGACAAGTATAGCACATGCCCTGACCGCCACCAGTGGTTTATCTATGGTATGACAAGTATAGCACATGCCCTGACCGCCACCAGTGGTGTATCTATGGTATGACAAGTATAGCACATGCCCTGACCGCCACCAGTGGTGTATCTATGGTATGACAAGTATAGCACATGCCCTGACCGCCACCAGTGGTGTATCTATGGTATGACAAGTATAGCACATGCCCTGACCGCCACCAGTGGTGTATCTATGGTATGACAAGTATGGCACATGCCCTGACCGCCACCAGTGGTGTATCTATGGTATGACAAGTATAGCACATGCCCTGACCGCCACCAGTGGTTTATCTATGGTATGACAAGTATAGCACATGCCCTGACCGCCACCAGTGGTGTATCTATGGTATGACAAGTATAGCACATGCCCTGACCGCCACCAGTGGTGTATCTATGGTATGACAAGTATAGCACATGCCCTGACCGCCACCAGTGGTGTATCTATGGTATGACAAGTATAGCACATGCCCTGACCGCCACCAGTGGTGTATCTATGGTATGACAAGTATGGCACATGCCCTGACCGCCACCAGTGGTGTATCTATGGTATGACAAGTATGGCACATGCCCTGACCGCCACCAGTGGTGTATCTATGGTATGACAAGTATGGCACATGCCCTGACCGCCACCAGTGGTGTATCTATGGTATGACAAGTATGGCACATGCCCTGACCGCCACCAGTGGTGTATCTATGGTATGACAAGTATAGCACATGCCCTGACCGCCACCAGTGGTGTATCTATGGTATGACAAGTATAGCACATGCCCTGGGCGCCACCAGTGGTGTATCTATGGTATGGCAAGTATAGCACATGCCCTGACCGCCACCAGTGGTGTATCTATGGTATGACAAGTATAGCACATGCCCTGACCGCCACCAGTGGTGTATCTATGGTATGGCAAGTATAGCACATGCCCTGACCGCCACCAGTGGTGTATCTATGGTATGGCAAGTATAGCACATGCCCTGACTGCCACCAGTGGTGTGTCTATGGTATGACAAGTATAGCACATGCCCTGACCGCCACCAGTGGTGTATCTATGGTATGACAAGTATAGCACATGCCCTGACCGCCATTTGAAGGGGGACGCCACTGAGCACTTTCTATTAATGTCAGGTAAGATATCCTTGGGAAAAAAATTCTTCATATGTATGATCTGTCTTTGATTAATCTTATATGTAGGTAAAGAATTAACTTCCTCTATGTATAATAATAATAATAATAATAATAATAATAATAATAATAATAATAATAATAATAATAATAATAATAATAATAATAATAATATTGTGTTATGGCGCCGCCGCTCACAATAACCATCTAAAGAAGAAGTTCGAAATATTGGTGTAATTTACAGTTGTAATGTTGATGGAGAGCGGCTACATGAAGACGTTTATGATCGCAAGACGTTACTACCAAGTCACACCAACATGAACACATCAAAACCTGAAGATCTTCTTGAATGTATTGTTCAGTGTGGAGACGAGAGCGTCTTCCCTAACCTTCTCATTGCTATTCAGATCATGGTAACCATTCCAGGTTCCATCACCAGTCGTGAGAGATCATTCAGAAGGTTTGCTTGCTTTAGTATCTGAGAGCCTCCCTGGGTCACGGCAGACTCTGTGGTCTTGCTCTGCTCAGTGTGGAGACACGAAACTGCAAAACACTGACTTTGACCAGTGAAAGCAACGAAGGTGCAGGTGTAATTTTCAGGTAGTGTCATAAATTTTAAATTAAAATATTAGCGAACTTGAATGGTATTTTTCAGCTGATTTTATAGGAAGGTTATCTGAGATTATCCGAGACACTGTCAGGTGTTTGGACAGGGCACAATTTCAGTGCTTCTCATAGCCGCAAATTTTCCTTGGAGTATGCTTGTCAACTTCTCTACAGTTCCTCGTGCACCGCATCACAGCTTGTGCCGTGGGTGAGAGGTGTACGTGTGTGTGAGTTCATCACACTGGTCTTGTGGCGGCACTCACGGAGCCCGTCCACACAAATGATTGTTAATGTGGTGTAGACGTCAGTGGTGACGGTGGCGTCTCTGGTCGTGACGTCTACGTCCAGGAGAGGGAGTGCACCGTCCATACCACTCTCATGTACGAACTGGACTACTGAAGACTTAGTCACCGATCACTTAATCTTTTCAAGGTCACAAAGGTCGGTGACACACATGAAAATATCAACATAACTGTAATAGATCTGAGGTTTTCTTGTAGAGAAAAGAGCCTCTCTTCCTGGGAGCACATACTGAAATTAGCGAACAAGGAACATTAGCGTATGTCTCCCCTGGGGGTGTGTGTATGTGTCTTTCCAGGGTGTGTGTGTGTATGTGTCTCCCCAGGGTGTGTATGTATGCGTCTCCCCAGGGGGTGTGTCTCCCCAGGGGGGGGGGTGTACGTGTCATCCCCTGGGGGTATGTACGTATATCCTCAGGGGTGTGTATGTGTCTCCCCAGGGGGTGTACGAATCTCCTCAGGGGTGTGTATGTGTCTCCCCAGGGGGTGTACGAATCTCCTCAGGGGTGTGTATGTGTCTCCCCAGGGGGTGTACGAATCTCCTCAGACGTGTGTATGTGTCTCCCCAGGAGGTGTGTACGTATCTCCTCAGGGGTGTGTATGTGTCTCTCCAGGGGGTGTGTACGTGTCTTCCCCAGGGGGTGTGTACGTATCTTCTCAGGGGTGTGTACACGTCTCCCCAGGGGGTGTGTATGTGTCTCCCCAGGGTGTGTGTTTCTCTCTCCCCAGGGGGTGTGTATGTGTTTCCCAGGGCGGTGTATGTGTCTCCCCAGGAAGGGGGTGTATGTATCTCCCCAGGGAGGGGGTGTATGTGTCTCCCAGGGGGTGTGTATGTGTCTCCCCAGGGAGGAGGTGTGTGTGTCTCCCCGGGGGTGTGTATGTGTCTCCCCATGGAGGGGGTGTATGTGTCTCCCGGGGGGGGGTGTATATGTCTTCCCAGGGAGGGGGTGTGTGTGTGTGTCTCCCAGGGGGTGTGTATCTTCCCAAGGAGGGGGAGTATGTGTCTCCCAGTGTGTGTGTATGTATCTCCCCACGGAGGGGGGTGTATGTGTCTCCCCAGGGAGGAGGTGTATGTGTCTCCCAGGGGGGTGTATGTGTCTCCCCAGGGAGGGGGTGTACGTCTCCCCAGGGAGGGGGTGTATGTCTCCCCAGGGGGATGTATGTATCTCCCAAGGGGGTGTATGTGTCTCCCCATGGGGTGTGTATGTGTCTCCCCAGGGAGGGTGTGTGTGTGTGTCTCCCAGGGTGTGTGTATGTATCTCACCAGGGAGGGGGTGTATGAGTCTCCCTGTGGGTGTGTATGTGGCTCCCCAGGGGTGTGTATGTGTCTCCCCAGGGGGTGTGTATGTGTCTCCCCACGGAGGGGGGTATGTGTCTCCCAGGGCGGGGTGTATGTCTCTCCCCAGGGAGGGGGTGTATGTGTTTCCCAGGGGGTGTGTATGTATCTCCCCAGGGAGGGGGTATATGTGTCTCCCAGGGGGTGTGTATGTATCTCCCCAGGGAGGGGGTGTATGTGTCTCCCCAGGCTGTGTGTGTATGTGTCTTCCAAGGGTGTGTGTGTGTATGTGTCTCCCAAGGGTGTGTGTATGTGTGTGTCTCCCCAGGGTGTGTATGTGTCTCCCCAGGGTGTGTATGTGTGTGTCTCTCCAGGGTGTGTATGTGTCTCCCCAGGGGGTGTATGTGTCTCCCCAGGGTGTGTATGTGTGTGTCTCCCCAGGGTGTGTATGTGTGTGTCTCCCCAGGGTGTGTATGTGTGTGTCTCCCCAGGGTGTGTATGTGTGTGTCTCCCCAGGGTGTGTGTATGTGTCTCCACAGGGCGGGGGGGAGGTGGTGAAAGGGAACAACTTTATGCACGTCTCCAGAAGGCTTCTAAGGGAGGAGTCTGGGATACCCAACTATGGGTTGAGTGTCGGTAAATTTTGTTCCTAATTATGTTGATTGTCGTGTACTAATATGTTCTCAAATGTACTTATATTACTAATATGTACGTATTTATTTGGGCTCATATGTACATATTTATATTCACTTATTTATATGTACTTATATGTACCTATGTACATGTACTCATATGCACCAATTTATATGTACTTATTTATAGGTACTCATATATACTTATTTATATGCAGTCATATATACTTATATGTACCAAGATGTAAGGAGTCTAGAATTCTTTGAAGCCTACCCATAAAAGTAGAACAGCTCGCCATAAAAACACCAATAAGGGAACTATTCACTCTACCCACCATGAGAGTGAGAGCAAGACGAGAACACGAGGATGCCAAATATGTACTTATATATGTACTTATGTACCTAGATTGTACTTAAATGAAGCTCTTGGAGTTGTACTTCTCCCCAAGTCCAGCCCGGGGCTAGGCTTGACTCGTGAGAGCTTGGTTCAACAGGCAGTTGATGTTTGGGGAGGGCCCGCAGGCCTACATATCAACCACAGCTCGATTGGTCAGGCACTTCTTGAAGAAACATATCCAGGTTTCTCTTTAAGATGTCCACCTTTGTTTCCGCAATATTTCTTATCCTCCCCGGGAGGACGTTGAACAACCGTGGTCCTTTGATGTTAATACAGTGTTCTCTGATTGTGCCTGTGGCATCTCTATTCCTTACTGGCTTCATTCTCCATTCCTTTCCGTATCTGTTACACCAGTATGTTGATATTTTACTGTACATATTTGTGACGTTTTCCTCTAGTACCTTCCATGTAGACATAATTTGCTACTTCTCTCTTCTTCTTCTTTCTACAGTGTATATTTTGAGTGTTTTCAGACGATCCCAAGTCTCGGTGGTTAATGGTTTATGCGTGTCATAAATGTTCTCTGTATTCCGTGTATTTCAGCAATCTCTCCTGCTTTGAAGGGTCAAGTGAGTATCGAGCAGTACTCAAGACGGGACAGTACCAGTGATTTGAACAGAATGAGAATTGTGATGGGATCCCTGGATTTGAAAGTTCTCGTAACCCATCCGATCATTTTTTCTGACTGACGCAATATTTGCTTGGGTTATGCTCCCTAAACGTTAGGTCGTCAGACATCATTATTCCCAAATCCTTTACATGTTGCTTTCCTACTATGGGCAGATTTGATTGTGTGGAGGTTATACCATCTTAACTCCCAAATTGTTATAACGTTCACCACACCTCACAAGTTAGTATAACCTCCACCACACATCACAAAAGAGTATAACCACCACCAAGCCTCCCAGTTGGAATACAGAACAGAGCCCCGCTCGTGTGCCAGGTAAGTCCACTACGGGCTCACCACAGACCGTGCTACTTGGGACTTCTTGTTACAAGTAACTGAATCTAACACAACACAACTCCCAACAGGCGGTGCTGTGGGCTGGTGTAAATATGTGAAATATACTGTGAACATAATTGTGAATATATAGATTAACTACTAGCTTAGTTTTCATCATTAACCTCTGTGTTCCCTGCCAATGATGGAGCCTCATTGTACATATATAACTGGTAATGAAATAATAGAGATACATTGACAAAGGAGTTACTACAGCATTACCTCCTCCACCGTACCGTACCTTGTGTTGATTCCGGGGGTCAAGATTTTTGCGGCCCGGTCTCTGACCGTAACTCCAACGCCGGTATTATCTTCAACTCAACTCTAAAGCGGGTATAACCTCCACCACACCTCACAAGCGGTTATAACCTCACCATCCCTAACAAGCGGGTATAACCTCCACCACCCCTAACAAGCGGGTATAACCTCCACCACACCCCACAAGCGGGTATAACCTCCACCACCCCTCACAAGCGGGTATAACCTCACCACACCTCACAAGCGGGTATAACCTCACTCACACCTCACAACATAGCTGCCACTCACACCTCACAACATGGCTGCCACTCACACCTCACAACATGGCTGCCACTCACACCTCACAACATGGCTGCCACTCACACCTCACAACATGGCTGCCACTCACACCTCACAACATGGCTGCCACTCACACCTCACAACATGGCTGCCACTCACACCTCACAACATAGCTGCCACTCACACCTCACAACATGGCTGCCACTCACACCTCACAACATAGCTGCCACTCACACCTCACAACATGGCTGCCACTCACACCTGGAGCTGTTGTCAATGGTGCTGACGATCCTGTTGCATCAACTGTCCTGTTGCGTCAGCTGTCTTGCCAGCTGTCAGTCATGTGTGGACTCAGGGCGCGTAAATTACACCTGTCAGCCTCGTCTGACTATTGACAGTCACTCCCGCCAAGTTAATACACAACATTCGAATAATTGTTTTACCAATCAGTTGTCCGGGAAACAATTTGGTTTGAGTCTCAGGTTTTCGAGAAATTTAGTCCGAGTTGTTATATCTTCGATCCTGTTACTTCCAGACACTATTTAGTGACCAAGCGCTGACGTCATTGACGTCACAACTCGACTTACCTTGAGGTTACTTTGAGGTGCTTCCGGGGCTTAGCGTCACCGCGGCCCGGTCGTCGACCAGGCCTCCTGGTTGCCGGACTGATCAACCAGGCTGTTGGACGCGGCTGCTCGCAGCCTGACGTATGAGTCACAGCCTGGTTGATCAGGTATAATCTGACTTGCCGTCAGATGTGGCGACATTGCAGTTATAGTGACGTCACTACCTGACCCACCATCAGAAGTGGCAACACTGCAGTTATGATGACGTCACAACCTGACCCACCATCACCTAATACCTCTGTTCACCTAGCAGTAAATAGGTACCCAGGAGTTAGCTTGTTGGGGTGTTGCATCCTGGGCGGGGTCAGTAATTCGACCTTGAGGGGCGGGGGGGGGGGGTGACCTCGATATAAGCCTAACGTGCGTTTAATACACTGCCTGTCCCCTGACACACTGAATTATTATTAAATTAATTATTAAATTACCAGAGATGAGGTTAAGAGGCATCAATTGGTCCAGACGGAGAGGGAAGAGTGTGCAGAAGCACTTTGCTTGCCACACTTTATGGTGTATATTAGGTCACTGGAGACGGGAGAACTGCCAGAAATATGGAAGACGGCTAATGTAGCGCCAATATACAAAAAAGGCGACAGGCAAGAGGCACTGAACTACAGGTCAGTGTCCTTAACTTGTATACCATGCAAGGTGATGGAGAAGATCGTGACGAAAAACCTAGTAACCTGACCTTCATCTTCCTTCTGAAGATGAAGGGACTTCGTGACACACCACCAACACAGGTTCAGGGATGGCAAATCTTGCATCACATGTTTAATAGAATTCTACGACCAGGTGACAAAGATAAAGCAAGAAAGAGAATGGTAGGCAGACTGCATTTTCTTGGACTTTCAGAATGACTTTAACACCGTACCCAATAAGAGGTTGGTGCATAAGTTGAAGAAACAGGCAGGAGTATCTGGTAGGATGCTCCAGTGGGTAAGAGAGTACTTAAACAATAGGAAGCAGAGAGTTACGGCGAAGGGTAAAACATCAGAATGACATGAAGTCACCAGCGGAGTCCCACTGCTGACTCCCTTTTATGGAACCAAAGGAGGCCTGATGTCCTCAGGGACGCCGCCACCCAAACACATGTGTGGAGAATCTGGTAAGTTCCACTAGAAGGTCCTTTGGGGCATCTCCAAGCTCCGGGTTCAGCATTTGTTGGATGTGCTGGGGTCTTAGGCCTGTGAATCCCCCTGCTGAACCTGTTGGGGAACACGTGGCTGCTTTGTACACCTCAGATTATTTAACAGTTAATTCAGTAAAATTCATTCTGTCGGGGGACAGGAAGCCAGAGTGTATTTGTACACGGTCGACTTATATCGAGATCCGCCACCTTCCCAGGCCGATTTACTGACCCCGCCCAGGATGTAACCCCACAACATGCTGACTAACTCCTGAGTACCTATGTCAGAGTTGACACTCTCATAGCACAATTGTATTGCTTTCATAAATGCTTTCAAGATCTAACTTCGTTAGTTGGTGTACAAAGTGTGTCAAGTTGCATGGCATTGGACTCGTCTTCTCGAGAGGAGCCAACAAAGGTCAACAGTTGTGACCTGGGTCGTCTGGATGTGTAGCAATGGAGTCGCAACAGTCACAGTGCCAGGGGTAAGGTACCCCCTACCAAGAGGGACAAATTTGCTACAAGATGGTAGTGGGGGTAGAGGCAGGTTTATCCACCCCCCCCCCCCCGAAACTATTGGTTGTGGTGGTCACAAACTACCCCCCCCCCCTTCCCCCCCCTCGGAGATGGTGTCACATCCTGGGAAGACGCGGAGGTGCCAGACATGACGTCACAAGATGCCTGAGGTGCAGCTTCCAATCCCAGGAGGTTTCAGAAAGCGTGGGAGAGGACTATGGCTCTGATTGGTCAACAGGAGATGATGTCACAGAATCCTGGAGGGGAAGTGGGGCACCCAGAACCGGGTTTCGGGATGGAACTACTCAAGGGGAAGGAGACTGTCTTGTGAGCTCCGAGACAGGTCTCTTTGTCCTGGGTCCTGGAGTAACAGGACCTACGACAAACAGCAGTAATTACACCAGACCCGGATCACTGGGTAATTACAGGTGTCAAGAGGATTTACCAACATCGGAAGGATACAGGAATTACAGCACCATAATGGTTCGAGGACTAAGCCGAGACCCCGTGTACTCACCTAGTTGTGCTTGCGGGGGTTGAGCTCTGGCTCTTTGGGCCCGCCTCTCAACTGTCAGTCAACTTTTTTCACACACACACATTCTCAGGAATTAGCCTGTCGAAGCTGTTTACCTCCCAGGTACCTATTTACTGCTAGGTGAACATGGGAATCAGGATAAAAAAATCTCATTTATTTCCGCCTCTGCCGGGATTGATCCCTAGATCCTATGACTATGAATCCCGAGCGCTGTCCACTCAGCCGTCATGCCGGACAGTGTAACTCACGGTGTTCTCGTATCCTGATTCACACTGGTAAGACTCAGTGTCATAGTGAAGTCTCAAAGGAAGTGATTGTCAGTTCAACAGTGAAGCATCTTGAGTGACTATGAACTATGAAATATCCCAAGGAAAAGTGTATTGGGACAGCTTGAGAGAGTGCATCAAGCGGCGGTTCACTATATCAGGGTCAAGAGGAAGGTGAGGAGTACTTCTCTCGCCTGTGTGTGTGTGTGTGTGTGTGTGTGTGTGTGTGTGTGTGTGTGTGTGTGTGTGTGTTTGTGTGTGTGTGTGTGTGTGTGTGTGTGTGTGTGTGTGTGTGTGTGTGTGTGTGTGTGTGTGTGTGTGTGTGCGCGCGCGTGCGTGAGTACCTATTAGTACTCACCTATTTGTGCTTGCGAGGGATAAGCTTTTGCTCTTTGGTCCCGCCTCTCAACTGTCAATCAACTGGTGTACAGACTCTGTAGATATGTAGGTTATAGGTATGCAGGTTAGGGACACTGGCCTGTAGTTCAGTGCCTCCTGTCTATCCCCTTTCTTGTATATCGGGACTACGTTAGCTGCTTTCCAAATTTCTGGCAGTTCCCCTGTTGCCAGTGATTTGTTATACACTATGGAGAGTGGCAGGCACAGTTCTTCTGCTCCTTCCTTTAGTATCCAAGGGAAGATTCCATCTGTACCTATAGTTTTTATCACATCCAACTCTAGTAAACACTTCCTTACTTCCCCGCTAGTAATCACAAACTCTTCCAGTGGTTCCTGGTTAACTATTCCCTCTCTTATCTCTGGAATTTCTCCTTGCTGTAAGGTGTAGACCTTCTAGAATTTCTTATTTAGTTCCTCACACACTTCCTTGTCATTTGTAGTGAATCCTTCTGCCCCTATCCTAAATTTCATAACCTGTTCCTTTACTGTTGTTTTTCTCCTGATGTGGCTCTGCAACAATTTAGGCTGAGTCTTTGCCTTGCTTGCGATGTCATTTTCGTATTGTCTTTCTGCCTCTCTTCTCCTCCTGACATATTAATTCCTGGCACTCTAGTATTTTCCTCTGCTCTTAAGTGACCTGTTATTCCTATAGTTTCTCCATGCCCTTTTACTTTGCTGCTTTGCTAGTATACATCTCTGATTAAACCATGGGTTTCTCATCTTCATTTCACTGTTTTCCTTTTGGACTGGGACAAACTTGTTTGCTGCGTCCTTGCACTTCTGTGTGATGTAGTCCATCATGTCTTGGGCTGTCTTTCCCCTGAGCTCTGTTTCCCATGCTATATCTATTAGGAATTTTCTTATCCCCTCATAGTTTCCCTTTCGGTATGCTAACCTTTTGTTTTCGGTATCCCTCCTCGAGTTCAATAACTTTTCTTCAATCAGGTTCTCAAACACCAGTACACTGTGGTCGCTCATTCCTACTGGGGCCTCAAAACCGATTTCTCTTATGTCGGAGTCGTTCATAGTTAAGACTAGGTTGAGTCTCGCTGGTTCGTCATTTCCTCTCATCCTTGTGGGTTCTCTGACATGCTGGGTTAAAAAGTTTCTAGTCACCACCTCCAATAGTTTGGCTCTCCGCATATCCTCGCCTCCATGCGGTTCCTTGTTCTCCCCAGTCAATCCTTCCGAGATTGAAGTCGCCTATGATGAGCAGATGGGATTCCATTCTTGCCTGTTGGATCCTTCCTGTTCTTTCATACCTACAACTACCACTGATCTTTTTCTTTCCAGCAGCTGAGTGGTGCACCTTGCTGCTTTCTGTGATGTAGCAGCTTGCATGGCTACCTCCCTCACTGTGTCCATTGCTTCTGAGCTCTTTTTCAGTCTTTCCGCAAATGTTTCAGGTACAGAGGCATTTCCTTCCACTGTAACATTCCCACCTTCCCTTCGGATGATAATCTGATGCTCGGTCTCTTTATTTTTCTCTGTGAGGGATTTGATCTCCTCCCTTGCTGATGTCAGCTCACTTTGCAGATTGTTAATTGTAATTCTCATTTCATGCATCTCCCTCCTGAATTCCTCCAGAACTTGGGTTAACATTTCCTTTGTTTGGTCACTCTGGCTGTTTCCTGTGTCCCTGTTGCGTCCTCCTGCCATTTTGCCCCTTGTCAAGAGAGAGAGAGCAAGAGAGAGAGAGAGCAAGAGAGAGAAAGAGCAAGAGAGAGAGCAAGAGAGAGAGAGCAAGGGAGAGAGCAAGACAGCAAGAGAGAGCAAGAGAGAACAAGAGAGAACAAAAGAGAGAGAGCAAGAGAGAGAGAGAGAGCAGAGAGAACGTGTGTGTGTGCATGTGTGCGCGTGGGATGGGGGTTAAAAGGAGGTGAGGTGTTGTCTGCAGATTACAGCAGGTAAGAGAGGGGGTAAGAGAAGGGGTAAGAGAGGGGGTGGATTATGAGTGAGGTTTTATCCCCTTTCCACAAAAGGTGTTAATCCCTTCTAGCCTGACTGGACGTATGTGTGTGTGCGTGCGTGTGTGCATGTGTTTGTTTTTGCATGTGCGTGCTTGCAAATGTACGTGTGCATGCTTGCGTGCGTGCGTGGGTTACGGGGGTCCCGTAAAATGTCAACCTCTACCCAAAATGAGTCACTTTGATATTGTAAATGTATCTGATATACTGAATAGAATTTGGTAATATTTTACCTCTGTACACCTGAATAATTGACCAGAGAGGTGTACCTACCTGTCAGCCTCCCGCTCACACAACCAGGTGAATAATTACGATGCTGGATAACGAAGTGCTCCGTCGTCGCCTCCCACGTGGTGATTCACTAATCCAGTAGATTGATGATGGCGGCTCTTCTCTAACACAAATCTCTGGAGTCAGTCACTGTATCGGTGTGTCTGTTGTGTTACAGTTCACCAATGCACTGTACCACTGATCACTTGACCCAATATGTAAACAAAGCCTCGTGGGCCCTCCCACGTGGCCTGTCTGCTGAATTCACTGTTTAACACAAAGTTCTAGTGGTAGCACTGTATTTTTTCTTTCCTATTCGCGGCGGTTATACGCTTTGTGATACCCCTAGATCTGTGATCTGTCACTGTAGCCTTAATTAACCCAAAAATATTGACGTTTATTGTAGCGCGTGACCCCAGCGACCCTCTCACGCGGCTGGCTGAGCTGAACTGTGTGTGTGTGTGTGTGTGTGTGTGTGTGTGTGTGTGTGTGTGTGTGTGTGTGTGTGTGTGTGTGTGTGTGTGTGTGTGTGTGTGTGTGTGTGTGTATTCACCTAGTTGTGCTTGCTGGGATGGAATTCTGCTCTTTCGTCCCGCCTCTCAACTGTCAATCAATCAACTGTTTCTAACTACTATTTTGTTTTTACCCACACACACCCCAGGAAGCAGCCCGTAACAGCTGTCTAACTCCCAGGTACCTATTTACCGCTAGGTAACAGGAGCCTCAGGGTGAAAGAAACTCTGCCTATTTGTCTCTGCCGGCGCCGGGAATCAAACCCGGGCCACAGGTTTACGAGTCCCGCGCGCTGTCCACTAAGCTACCAAACCACAAGACACAGACAATGTGTGTGTGTACAGCTACGTGGCATAGAGGACGGTAAGTGTGGGGGAGAGGACCACATCTGGTGTCATGAAGTGGGGTCAAAGTATCATCATTCTGGAGACTGTTGAGTGAGGGTAGTAATTTACGCTAGAGTTATTGATGGTCGTGTTGAGGTGAGTGATCAGCTCTTGCAGTGCAACCCAGTTATCTCCAATGATTCACTATCCGTCATCTGGAAGCTGGAGGTAGATCTTTATTCCAGCATTGTTGTGGATACAGGGCTCGGTTCCCTCGCTTAAAAATCCACAGTCTACCTGCCACTTGGATCATCATCGCAAGCATAGAATGAGTGTGAATGGTTGAATGTAAATACAAGATCCAGGTTATTTATAGTGTTCTGCACAAATTAATTTAGGTGATCAGTAATCACCCAATCTCGGAATCGATCTCGCAACGAGCTGTCTCTCTGTGGGAATTCAATGAGATTGTGCAAGTGTTAACTTGTCAGACTCACTGAGGTCCTTGACGTCTTTAACTTCTTGAGAGTCTGAGGAGTGACAAGTCTCTTGAGTGTCGCGTCGCAGGCGGAGTGACCGACGACGACGTAAGGGGTGAACAATATTATATAACACATTTGAGATAGTTTGTTACCATGTGTTACAGGAAGTGTTGGGAGTGATTAGTTACTACAGTCGGCGTAGTGACAGGTAACTTGTGTAATTATGGTAGTCCTTGTGGCACACTTGTTATTATCATTGTGGGTTGTGAAGTGTCACCTTGTTATTGTTTTGTCTCTGTCATAAGTAATAATCAGTGTTGTTAATTATGATACTTATTAAAGTGTTGATTATAATTGTTAACTGTCTGTGTGACAGTGTGGATTAAGTAAAATAATTGATTGTTAACTGTTTGAGTGTCAGAGTGATTTAACGTAATTTGATTAAGTGTTAATTAATTAATTGTGATTTAATGTCTTGGTGATATTGTTAAAGTAAAGTAATTACTTCTTGTTCTTGTGACTGTCTTGGTGACAGTGTTTGTATTCATTTACGTGTGTTAATTTTTTGAGCTATTGAGGTGTTTTGATACTGCCAGTGGTGAGTGCAGTAATTGCCAAGGGTCTTCACGAAGTGTTCAGAATAGTTCACTTTTGTTCCTGACCAATCCAGTGGGTCGAGAGTGTGGTTATCTTGAGGTTATCTTGAGATGATTTCGGGGCTTTAGTGTCCCCACGGTCCGGTCCTCGACCAGGCCTCTACCCCCAGAAAGCAGCCCGTGACAGCTGACTAATACCCAGGTACCTATTTTACTGCTAGGTAACAGGGGGCATAGGGTAAAAGAAACTCTGCCCACTGTTTCTCTCCGGCACCCGGGATCGAACCCGGGACCACAGGATCACAAGTCCAGCGTGCTGTCCGCTCGGCCGACCGGCTCCCTTTCTGTGGTGTCTCTAACACCTGTCAGAGTAGCAGGAACGGCGTCCTGCTGCGAGGTGGTGTTTTGACACTTGTTGAAGTGACACTCTTGAGTAACGTGAAGAACGTTGGTCACTGTGTATTAGTAAGTTGTTGAATAAACCTATTTTTGTTAAGACACGTGACTTTGATGTTGTTATTCATTGTGCAGTACTGTCCCTCCATCTTTCATCACTTACTTGACATTGTCATTAATTTGAGTTGGCTCATGACCAGCCCAGAGCCTCAAACACTGAATATATAATTCGGTGTGAGGACCCATCCGCTACCTGCTAGGAGGTGCGGGTAGTGCTAGCTCTCAGGGGTCATCAGGTCAGCCCAAGACATGATGTGGACTACATCAAGCAGAAGTGTAAGGAGGCAGCAAACAAGTTTGTCCCGGTCCAAAAGAAAAAAAATTGCTTGCAAGCAGTTGCAGAGAGAACGACCTAAGTGTGCAAGGTCCGGTATTGCAGGTGCAGTAAACGACCATCCTGGCCGACATCTCCACCCTAGACTACCTGGACCTTGGCTCACGCCTCCGGTGTTTATTCATAAGTTTGTCGATGGCAAACATTCGAATCCACATCCCAATAACCATTATAATCTTACGTCTGGCGCTCAGCGTGGTGCTCGACTTGTGTGGGAAAATTAGTCACTTCACAACCTACTTTTTGCTAGGTGAACTGAAGTGAACTGAAAGGAAATATGCCCAACCATTTCTGTCCCGTCAAGGACTCGAACCCGGAATTCTCGATTGTGCGTCGAGAACGAACCCTACTGTACTACTAGGATCCTGTTAAGGGTTCTATGCCAGAAATATTTTTCTGGGGATTCCTGCTACTGTTTGAAGTTCTAATTGAGTGTTTGTCTTGTAGAGCCTGAGCTGTCGTGGCGTTCCTCGGGCCAATGGTGTCATCGCTGGTTATGATTCTGATGGCACCTGTGGTATTGCCCTCTTCTATTTCCCTGGTGATCTGTGCTCTCATTTTCTGGTTCTCAGGTGAGTTATTGTTGGTCGCCCTGCGGCTGGTGATCTTGGCACGAGGGGGGAAAGCGGACCAGGTTGTCTGCTCTGGGAAAGTCATTAATAGCCCTAATTACTGAGGTTGCTAATGAATTGTCTCTCCATGGTGATATGACCAGTCACGCATTCGTAAATAGTAAAAGATTGTGCTATGCTCCAATGGTTCTAGGAGCATTGTTTACGATTGTCAAAAGACTAGTAAGTTCGGTAGCTGTGGTGACGAGCAGCCTTAATTATATTCCCCTCTTACAAACACACACGTCCAAGTTTACAAAACATGTACAAAATTACACAAACACATACAATTATATTTTTAAACCTACACAAACGAACGCAGACTTGCACATGCACGCAAATGCTCAGTTCACTAACTAACACACTTTCTAAAACTTTCACAGTCTCTCTTGTTCATACAAATTCTCTCAAACTTATGCAAGTCACACGAACTTGTATAAACACGTACACAAAAATCCCAGTCACAATCTTACTTCCACATACTTAAACAAACTTTCACAAACACAAACACAAACACTAATACAAACAAGAACACGTCCAATTACATTAACTAGGACAAAACTTGCATGCATCCACCTCAGTCATGTTAACCTACGCACACACACACACACACACACACACACACACACACACACACACACACACACACACACACACACACACACACACAGCTGGGGGGGGGGGCTGGTAGCCTGGTGGATAGCGCGCAGGGCTCGTAATTTTGTGGCGCGGGTTCGATTCCCGCACCAGGCAGAAACAAATGGGCAAAGTTTCTTTCACCCTGAATGCCAGTGTTACCTAGCAGTAAATAGGTACCTGGGAGTTAGTCAGCTGTCACGGGCTGCTTCCTGGGGTGTGTGTGTGTGATGGAAAAAAAGTAGTTAGTAAACAGTTGAGAGGCGGGCCGAAAGAGCAAAGCTCAACCCCCGCAAACACAACTAGGTCAACTAGGTGAATACACACACACTACGGGCGCCGGTGGCTGTGTGGATAGCACGCTGGACACGTGATCGTGTGGCCCGGGTTCGATTCCCGGCGCCGGCGAGAAACGATGGGCAGAGTTTCTTTCACCCTGATGCCCCTGTTACCTAGCAGTAAATAGGTACCTGGAAGTTAGTCATCTGTTACGGGGTGCTTCCCGGAGTGTGTGTGTGTGTGTGTGTGTGTGTGTGTGTGTGTGTGTGTGTGTGTGTGTGTGGTGTGGGAAAAAAAGAAAAAAATAGTAGTTAGCAACCGTTGATTGATAGTTGAGAGGCGAGCCGAAAGAGCAGAGCTCAACCCCCGCAAGCACAACTAGGTGAATACAACTAACTGAATACACACACACATAAGGAAGGAATGGAGTTTCAAGGAGTTATCCCGGGCAGCGAAGGGTTCAGAGACTACATAACAGGCAACATGACAATGGGAGGACCAAAAGTAGTAGCAGCAGTGGTATATGACCTTACACCAAACGACAGAAGACCCAGGCAAGAGTATGACAACAACAACATGGCAGTTAACATTATAATTGAGAGGGCAGCCTCTGCTGTCTGTAGAAATCGATCCCATCTGCTCATCATGTGGGACTTCAATCACGGTAGGATAGACTGGGAGAACAAGGAACCGCATGGTGGTGAGGAAACATGGAGAGCTAAACTACTGGAAGTGGCGACAAAAAACTTTTTACGCCAGCATGTCAGGGAACCCACAAGAATGAGGGGAAACGATGAACCAGTGAGACTCGACCTAGTCTTCATTCTGAACAACTCCGACATAAGGGAAATCGGTTTCAAGGGTCCAGTAGGAATGAGCAATCACAGTGTACTGACGTTTGAATATTTGGTCGAAGAAGGGTTAATGTACTCAAGGAAGGGACCTGAAAACAAAAGGTTGGCATTCCAAAAGGAAAACTATGAGGAGTTAAAAAAATTCCTAACAGATATAACATGGGAAACAGAGCTCAGGAGAAATACGGCCCAAGACATGATTTACTACATCATGCAGAAGTGTAAGGGGGGCAGCAGACAAATTTGTCCCGGTCCAAAAGGAAAAAAACGAATTGCATGGTTTAATCAGAGATGTAAGCTTGCAAAGCAACAAAGTACAAGAGCGTGGAGAAATTATAGAAATAATAGGACACGTAAGAGCGGAGAAAGATACCAAAGCGCCAGGAATAAATATGTCAGGGTGAGAAGAGAGACAGAAGGCAATACAAAAATGACTTAGCAACCATAGCAAAGACTCAACCTAAACTGCTGTACAACCACATCAAGAGAAAAACAACATTGAAGGAACAGGTAATGAAACTAAGGGGGGGGGGGCAGACAGTTTCACTACAAACGACAAGGAAGTGTGCTAGGAACTGAATAAGAAATTCTAGGAGGTCTTCACATTAGAGCAAGAATCAAACCTGTTTATTCAGAGATAAGAGAGGGAATAGTTAACCAGGCACCACAAGAAGAGTTTGGGATTACCGGTGGGGAGGTAAGTAAGCTTCTGCTATAGTTGGATGTGTCAAAGAATATAGGCCCGGATGGAATCTCACGATGGATACTAAAGGAAGGAACAGATGCACTGCGCCTGCCACTCTCCATAGTATATAACAAATCACTGGTAACAAGTGAACTGCCATAAATTTGGAAGACGGCTTATGTAGTCCTGATATGCAAGAAGTGGGATAGACAAGAGGCACTGAACTACAGGCCAGTGTCCCTAACTTGCATAAAATGCAAGTTGGAGAAAATTGTGCGAAAAAAGCTAGTGGAACATCTGGAGCAAAAGAATTTTTGTAACACAACATCAACATGGGATCAGGAATTGCAAGTTCCGCTTCACAGGATTAATTGAATTCTACGAACAGGCAACAAAAATCAGGAAAGAAAGAGAGGGGTGGGCAGACTGCATATTTTTGGACTGTCAGAAAGTCTTTAACACAGTACCACACAAGGGACTAGTGCATAAGCTGGAGATGCAGGCAGGAGTGAAAGGTAAGATACTCCATTAGATAAGGGAGTACCTAAGCAACAGAAGACAGTAAGTCACTGTGAGGGGTAGGGTCTCAGATTGGCGAGGCGTCACCAGTGGAGTCCCGCAGGGTTCAGTCCTTGGATCTACACTGTTTCTGACATATGTAAATGATCTCCCAGAGGGATTAGACTCGTTCCTTTCATTGCTTACTGATGATGCAAAAATTATGAGGAGGATTAAGACAGAGGAAAATAGTATGAGGCTACAAGATGCCCTAGACAAACTGAATGAATGGTCTAACAAATGGCTACTAAAGTTCAACCCGAGTAAATGTAAGGTAATGAAGCTAGGCAGTGGAAACAGGCAACCGATTCTCGCACTTTCGCATAGTCAATATTGACTTACTAAATACGTGCATATGTGACATACTAATTTATTGTGAATATTTTAGTTTACCTTGAAAAGCTTCATAGAAAACACCGACCTCACCTAACCTTCTTAGTATGTTAAGATAAGCATCTTATTGCTTCGTAATTACAATTATTACTTAACCTATTATAGGTATAGGTTATTCAATTATTACTTAACCTATCAGAGGTATAGGTTAAGTAATAATTGTAATTACGAAGCAATAAGATGCTTATCTTAACATACTAAGAAGGTTAGGTAAGGTCGGTGTTTTCTATGAAGCTTTTCAAGGTAAACTAAAATATTCAAAATAAATTAGTATGTCACATATGCACTTATTTAAGAAGTCAA
The DNA here is from genome assembly GCF_040958095.1 of Procambarus clarkii. Lineage (NCBI taxonomy): Eukaryota > Metazoa > Arthropoda > Malacostraca > Decapoda > Cambaridae > Procambarus > Procambarus clarkii. The sequence continues at coordinate 15,799,196 of NC_091157.1, forward strand.
TATTGACTGTAAGAAAGTGCGAGAACGGGTTGAAACAGGAGGCCGGACACAGGATACCGATTGAGAGATAAAGTCCTCCATAAAACGGACAGAAAAATCTAGGAGTGGATGTCACACCAAACCTGTCTCCTGAAGCCCACATAAAAAGAATAACATCTGCGGTGTATGCAAGGCTGGCTAACATCAGAACTGTCTTCAGGAGCCTGTATAAGGAACCTGTATTAATTCAGAACCTTGTATACCACTTATGTAAGACCAATCCAGGAGTATGTGGCCCCAGCATGGAGCCGGTACCTTGTAAAGCATAAGATGAAGCTGGAAAAAATTCAGAGGTATGCCACTAGGCTAGTCCCTGAATTAAGAAGCATGAATTACGAGGAAAGGCTGCGTGAAATTTACATCACAACGCTGGAAAACAGAAGAGTAAGGGGAGACATGATCACTACCTCCAAAACTCTCAGAAGAATTGACAGGGTAAACAAGGGTAAACTGTTTAACATGGGTGGTATTCGAACAAGGGGACACAGATGGAAACTGAATACCCAAATGAGCCACAATGACGATAGAAAGAACTTTTTCAGTGTCAGAGCAGTTAACAGATGGAATGCATTAGGCAGTGATGTGGTGGAGGCTGACTCCATATACAGTTTCAAATGTACATATGATAGAGCCCAGTAGGCTCACGAATCTGTACACCAGTTGATTCCTAGTTGAGAGGCGGAACCAAAGAGCCAGAGTTCAACCCCTGCAAGCACAATTAGGTGAGTACAACCAGATGAGTACACACACACATAAAATTACATTCATAAACTTACACACTTTTTACTAAAAAAATTCAAACTTATACTTTCACATTCAATTATATTCGCAAACTTACACAAACACATACAATTACATTCGCAAACTAGCACAAATTCATACAACTCACACAAAAACACATACACTCTTACACAAACTTACATTAACACATATAAAACACTTATTTAAAAACATATACAAACTTACACAAACACTTCCTTATCACAAAACATGTGCAAACACATACAATTATATATTTTTAAGCTTACACAAACAAACTATCCCGTCAGAATCTTACTTGCACATAATTAAACATACACAAACACTAATACAAACGCGAAGAAACACATAAAATTATATTCACTAACACAAAACACTCATGCAACCACCTCAATCATTGTAATCTAATTACATAAATACTAATTTATCAGTCGTACACAAAATAAATAAAAAATTACACACTTTCACATAAACACCATTAAATACTCCTTTCACAATCACTTTTGTATATATACACATTTGTGTATGTACAAGTTTGTCATTTTAACATACATGCAATTACATTGACGAACTAACAGAACTCTCACAAACACTTACGTTTTATATGTATATGTTTTTAAGAAGCATATACACAAAAACTCATTTCACTATCGTACATGAGGAAACTTACAAACACACACTTTTCATAATCTCACTCAATTGATTCACATACTAAGACAAAACACACAAATATGTGCAAACTCACATTCAACTATCTCATTTAACATAGCTTTATCTTCTGCATACATACCTGTTTCACACATACTAAAAAAAATTCAAACAGACACAAGTATGAAAATAAGAATCACATGTAAAACCTATACGCAACCAATATGACCCTCAAAAACTTACCTAACATATCCTACCAACTCAATCTATATAAATAAAAATGTAAATGTTCGATTGTTCAAAATCGCTAATCTTCGAAAGTTCTTCACTGATTGCTTTGAAATATTGACACAACATTCCATTTGCATACGAGCATGTTTTTATAAACCTATTATATAGATGTCACATCTGTGACAAGTAAAAACATACTCTATATAAAAAAACAGTGTTCTTCATGTGAGGGAAATCTCCGAAACCTCTTTACCGATTGCTTTGAATTTTTGACACAACGTTGCATTCGTATATGCACGTGTTTTTATACACCTACTATATACATGTAACACCTGTGACACGTAAAGAAATGTTTCTATGAAAAACAACGCCGCAAACAACATTGGACGTAAGAGCAACACACGCTGTAATCTCTGAAAGTTCGTCACCGATTGCTTTGAAATTTTGACACAACATTCCATTCAAATACGCTCATGTTTTTATATACCTACTATATAGATGCCACACCTGTGACAGATAAAACATGTTTTTTCTTTAATCAGCACCATCCGTTGCACGGAAAAGCAACACACGCTATATTAAATATGTTACGATTCCATTTCAATGTTTCTGATTGCATTGATAAATTTAATTTTTATAGATTTTGATATATTTTCATTTTGATTTAATGATTTTGTGTGACACTGCATTGGAATTGAGCTGTGTTGTTTACCATACTGTTCATTTTGTGAGAAAAGTTTATTTAGTAATTTTTCACTGTTTTTCATTTCGTTTTTTTAACTGTTCTTCTTATTTTTCAGTGATGGGAACATCATATCATTTGATGTTTCCCTTTTTCTGATGGGAACATCAGATCATTTGATGTTTCCCTTTTTCTGATGGGAACATCAGATCATTTGGGAACGCATCAGACGAGGGAGTGGGAAATGGTGGGGATGACAAAAGGATGGAAGTGGGGGATGGTGGGGAGGACAAGGGGACGGGGAAGGGGGGATGATTGGGAGGACGAAGGGGTGGAGAAGTGGGGAGTCCGAGGGAGTGAGTGATGGTGGGGAGGACGAGGGGACGGTGAAGGGGGAGAATAGTTGGGAGGACAGGGGAATGGGGAATGGGAGGACGAGGGGACAGGAAAGGGGGGAATGGTGGGGAGGATTGGGGGGACAGGAAAGGTGGGAATGGTGGGGAGGACAGGGGAGGGTTGCTGAGGCTCAGCAACCTGTCCCCCAAGTACATGTCTACCTAGAACATCATAAGACTTGCTTCATTTATTAGTAACACTATATAGTACATTATAGTAACAGTGTATTAACATTGACAGTATACTCTATATGCTACCATAGCGCCCACAGTTTACTGAGAAAGGTGGAGCATACATTGTCTTTAATATCTACATTTTATTAAGTCGTCCATCTTAATATGTCAAGATCTCATTCATATTAATAAATTATTTACCCTTAAATTGTAGAAATTGTCTTATTTTCTTGTAATATATAGAAAAAGGTTTATCTGTTCGTATCTTCAAATATTGTATCCTGCAATATATGCTATCTTCCCTACCTCATTTTCCCCTATCACGCCTTCACCTAACGTTTCAGGGTGAGTTCGTATGTGTAAGTTCATGTTCATGAATGTAACTGTATGTGTTTGCGCTAGTTTGTGCCTTTTGTTGAAGTTTGTGTATGTAATTGTATGTGCAGATGAGATTAGGATATGTATTTGTGTAAGTATTTGTGCAATTTGTGTTTGTATACAAATGTTTGCAAGTGACATAGGAATTTTATGTATGTCTGTATATGTTTGCAAATGTAATATGAATATTGAAAAACAGATATGTAAGTTTGTTGTAAAAAGTTGAACTAGTTGTAGTGTTTCTGTGAGAGAGTTAACATAAACTTCTGACATCGTAAATGTTATCAACTCACTTTGTCTTGTAAATATCTTAGTGAAGTTGTTACTACGGAAAAAAATTGTTGTTTTACCAGCTGCATGAAGCATAGAACATAAAGTTATGAATCGTTAGAGACGTAACGAAAAGTTGTACACGTCTAGTGTTGATTTAATACTTGAAGTAGATTGTTAATACATAAAGACATGTCTTAGTAAGTTTAACAGAACATAGAGAACAGTGTCAACTTTGTTGCATAAACAGTAAGGTTTGTTAAAATGTCATAAATAATTTACTTGATATGTGCTGTCGTAGTTAAAATGACTTATTAAGATTCTGAGGGTTTTAAAGGTGGAATGTGATTAATATTTGTGAACTGTATGGATTTATAAGCCCTTTGAGGGGCCTTGAATTGACGAGGGTAGAAACAGTCTAAGCTACTCAATGCTTTAAAGATGAATTTTATTATCTCAATAAACTTTCTTGAACTTGTTTTTTTAGTAAATTGCAGAAAAATGGCAAAGATACAATTGTGGGGGGGGGGGGTTAGACTCCTCATTATTCAAGGATAATGTCTTTTAACTTTCAATGTAGATTATAATACGTTTATACTCTTAGATAAAATATTGAGAACATAAGAACAAAGGTAACTGCAGAAGGCCTATTGGCCCATACGAGGCAGCTCCTATTTATAACCACCCAATCCCACTCGTATACATGCCCAACCATGTTGAGGCAGTATGAATGGGAGAATTCTTGAAAGGAACAGAAATTTTCCCCTTCCTCTCCCCTCCCCCTCCTCCTCCTCTCCTCCTCCGAGAATGTAATACTAAGATTCTCGTAATATATATTTTGTTACATGTACTATATGCACATTTATTTATGAAGACGTAAGCCCGCCTGTCTCTCGGTCCTCATCTGTCTGTTTCGCCTTCTGTCTGTCTGTCTGTCTGTCCGCCTGTTTGCCTCCTTTCCCGTCTGTGTATTTCTCTATCTGAATGTTCTCTCAGGGTTTTTTCTTCAGTTAAAAACCGAAATGACTCTCTCGCTATGTTAGGCAGCCCCCATCTTGCTTTCTGCTGCACGAATTATTGTTCCACAAGTTTTACCTAAATAAGGTTGGAGAAGTCCCATGTTTAACTGAAAGCTGACAGGGAGAGACTTAAGCTGTTTAATTAAATACATTGGAAACAAAAACTTTGTTGAAGGTGTTGGGTGTGTGGGTGGGCGGTGGGTGTGTGGGTGGGCGGTGGGTGTGTGGGTTGGCGGTTGGTGTGTGGGTGGGCAGTGGGTGTGTGGCCGGGCGGTGGGTGTGTGGGTTGGCGGTGGGTATGTGGGTTGGCGGTTGGTGTGTGGGTGGGCAGTGGGTGTGTGGCCGGGCGGTGGGTGTGTGGGTTGGCGGTGGGTATGTTGGTGGGCAGTGGGTGTGTGGGCGGGCGGTGGGTGTGTGGGTTGGCGGTGGGTGTGTGGGTTGGCGGTGGGTGTGTGGCCGGGTGGTTGGTGTGTGGCCGGGCAGTGGGTGTGTGGGTTGGCGGTGGGTGTGTGGGTGGGCAGTGGGTGTGTGGCCGGGTGGTGGGTGTGTGGGTTGGCAGTGGGTATGTTGGTGGGCAGTGGGTGTGTGGGCGGGCGGTGGGTGTGTGGGCTGGCGGTGGGTGTGTGGGTTGGCGGTGGGTATGTTGGTGAGCAGTGGGTGTGTGGGCGGGCGGTGGGTGTGTGAGTTGGCGGTGGGTATGTTGGTGGGCAGTGGGTATGTTGGTGGACAGTGGGTGTGTGGGCGGGCGGTGGGTGTGTGGTTTGACGGTGGGTATGTGGGCGGGCAGTGGGTGTGTGGGTTGGCGGTGGGTGTGTTGGTGGGCAGTGGGTGTGTGGGCGGGCGGTGGGTGTGTGGGCGGACGGTGGGTGTGCGGGCGGGCGGTGGGTGTGTGTGGGTGAGTGGTGAGTGTGTGGGCGGACGGTGGGTGTGCGGGAGGGCGGTGGGTGTGTGTGGGTGAGTGGTGGGTGTGTGGGTTGGCAGTGGGTGTGCGGGCGGGTGGTGGGTGTGTGGAGGGTGGTGGGTGTGCGGGCGGGCGGTAGGTGTATGGGCGGACGGTGGGTGTACGGGCAGGGGGTGGGTGGGTGAGTGGGTGTGTGGGTGGGTGGTGGGTGTGCGGGCAGGCGGTGGATTTTTGGGAGGGAGATAGGTGTGTGGGTGGGCTGTGGGTGTTGGCGGTGGGTGTGTGGGCGGGCGGTGGGTGTGTGTGATGGCGGGCGGTGGGTGTGAGTAGTGTGTAGTAGTGGAAAGAGAGACTGGTACCGTGTGTTTTGTTTTTTCCGACTTACGGGTCTAGCATCGGGAGAGGGGTGGTGTCATTTTTTCCAACGCACTGGTATAGCGTCTGGAGAGGAAGGTGTTTAAAAATTTCCCCGGGCGCACGAGTGCATCAAGGGTGTTTTTCAATTTTTTCATATCATTTCTCAACTGCTTTTTTCCATCATACATAATTTTGTACAATGGGAATATAAAGGTTCCCCTCTTAGTCCCTGCCATTTCGTTTAAGGGGGATTAAAAGGTCGCCTTCCATCTGGAGTGTTTTCTGTTACCCCAGCGACCAGCACAGGTGCATTCATCTTCTCTAATTAAGCCCGTTTTCCTTAATGACGTATTTCCATACTGGTTCCCATTTTCAAAGATCATTTTCTAGCTAAGATTATATATTGAACATAAGAAAGGATATTGCAGAAAGCCTTTTGCAGGATCTCCTATTTACTTCCTATCTATGTTAACCAAAACATCATCTGCTGCTATTAGATGAACTGCAGAAGGTCTATTTCCCTATTAAGTTAATATCCCCCTTTTATTTCCATTTATACACTTCAATAATGTTTTTCCATTAATATTCAGAATGGAGTGAATATTTTTCATTAATATTCGCATCTATTTGTCTCCCTTACTTATCTGGAAGCTTTATATTTATAGTGTCCAACCAAGGATCGTTTATTGAGCATAGGAATGGATGAAATTCACTATCTTCCATTCATATGAAACAAAGGGAGCAACACAGAGCATGAACTAACATGTATCTTACTTGCGTCAGCGTTGAACCCTGTTGCCGAACCAGTTTTTACCCAGGTCTTTTTCCTAAATATAAACTTACCCAATTTATACACATTGTTTCGTGTTCTGTCTCGTGTTGATACTTTTAATATGCTATTAATATCCCTCTTGTTATGTCCATTCATCCACTTTCACATCTCTATCATGTCATCTCCATAATTTATCTCCTGTCTAGAGAATGTAATTTAAGCTTTGTCAATCTTTCTTCAAGGATCGTTTATCGAACATAGGAAATAACATGAAATCCACTATCCCCCCATCCGAATGAAACAGACCCAGACATGGGAATACTACTGAACCCCCAGTTGAAGTATCCAACAACATGCAAATATTTGTTTTTATTATATAATTTTCAAAAACAAGCGATGTCATCATTCAGACATTAACATTTATTCCTCCCACACTGCTAATCCCGTGTATGTCTCATTAATGCTCAAAAACACCTCACTGTAACGTATCCAATAAAAACACTCATTCAGTGTGTGCGGGCGAGCGTTGGGTGTGTGAGCGGGCGTTGGATGTGTGGGCGGGCGGTGGGTGTGTGGGCGGGCGTTGGGTGTGTGGGCGGGCGGTGGGTGTGTGGGCGGGCGTTGGGTGTGTGGGCGGGCGGTGGGTGTGTGGGCGGGCGGTGGGTGTGTGGGCGAGCGTTGGGTGTGTGGGCGGGCTGTGGGTGTGTGGGCGGGCGGTGGGTGTGTGGGCGCGCGGGCGTGAGAGCTATTCTTATAGACAAGCTGCGACGGTGGTTATTCTCCTAAGGGAGTTACCATCTCGTGGATGTGAAACAGCATCTTTGACATCAGGTCAGGTGAGAGACAGAAAGCAACAGTAAAGTGTCTTAACGACGGAAACAGCGACTAATTCCCCCCCCCCCTTCTAGGGACTGACTAATCCCCCAGCGAAAGATCACGATTAATATTTTTTGTATTTCATTTTCTCAATAAACATACCTGAACCTGGTGGTGTCTTTTGGGCGATAGATCACGGAGACAGGTGGGCCCGATTGGGTCCTCATTACGCCAGCATAGGTTTTGGCTGCTAATTACCTTTAGGGTCAATCGAGGTCGTTGGAGAGGAGACACAATCCTAGTGTAAGGATTAAGGAGGCAGGGAGGAGGGCTACCTGGTAATAATATTATTAACAACAAAGTTACCACCTAATTAAATATTAGTGTTAAAAATATTAGTAATAATAATAATAATAATAATAATAATAATAATATTAATTAATAATCCTCAGAAGTGGGGTGCTGGTTGTATTTAACGCTAGTGAACTCTCGTGGCTATTTGCAATACTCAACACTTTTATTCAGAATGTTGCAAATTAATATTTTGCCGGGAAATTAAAACAAGATTCCAAGATGTTTGTCTGTCTTCCCTAGTATATTATTGCAAAACAATACTGTTATGCAATATGCAGGATGTCAATATGGGCTCTTAATTTTTTTTTTGTGGGGAGTGGGGCTTTTTAATGTCAGTATAATATTGTACTATTTTATAAAAGTAATATTATACAGTATAAGCACTTGTCTTTAGTTTGAGAGACAAGGATACGGTAGTCTCCACCAAATATAATATGTTTTATCAGAAAATAAAGGGCTCTTGGAAGATGCGACATTAGAGAAATATAGAGAGGGAGGAGATTGCCGCACCATTTACTATACTGGACACTCAAGTGATCAGGATAGGATTTAGAATGACGGAGGAAAACGAAATGTGACCAATAGCTTAGAAGTTGAGAACTGAACACAGACCTGCATGACTCGCTCTGTCGTCCAGCCCAAGCGATTGGGTCAGAAAGAGTCAATTTCTTTCTTTATTATGCACCCCATACCTATCCCGTGGATGGTGGTGAAAAGGGTAACAAAGGCACATAATCGGTTCACGAAGTGAACCCCAGAGTTCATTTAGCTATACAAGTGAGAATCTTTTGAATCTAGTTACACAATTGTTACTGTTACATACATACACATGTACATTATATATATATATATATATATATATATATATATATATATATATATATATATATATATATATATATATAAAGAATGTACACAAATACATATCAATAATCTTTTATATCACAAGTGATTCAGCAAGAGGCTCAAAACAGTCACTATACAAGGCATCTATGATGAGTCACACAGTTACTAGTGTTGCTCCACACCCACACAACTGGATGGCAGCGTTACAGTCCTGTATGCATTACCAAAAGCAAGCAAATTTTGGATACTTCGTTAAGATTCCTAGATTCAGACAATCCCCCAAAACACGACCAAAGGACAATTTATACGCACGAACCAACATGTCACATAATTGTTGCACCTTTAGGCGCCTGGTGTTGAGCCGGAGTGACACCTGTAATATCACTCTCAAAATCAATTCGCAATTTGTCTCTTATTACCCAACTAACATGCAACACCCAGGGAGCTGTGTTGGGCTCTCACCTGCCCTCACATTGTTTTCTCCTACCATACCCTTTTATATTTGTAATTATATTACTTGATTACAAACTCTGTTAAACAAAATAGGTTACAATACTGGTTATAGACCAACCTGCCTTCCTACAAAGAACGTCGCATTTCGATCGCATGCTTTACATAAGGCCAAAAATTGTCGTACTAGAAAATGGAAGCATCTCGCGGAAGTGACGTACTGTCCCGTTTTCTGTTTTGGGTTCTCTGGTAGGTTACGAGAGGACACTATAAATTGACCGTTTTCTTGACGTTGGGAAACCTTAGGAAGACGGGCTGTACATACAAGGTATAAAGTTAGTTTTCCAATGCTATCAAGTTCCTCAGGTCCTCAGATGGTACGTAGGAACCATCTTATCTTGAGGTTATCTTGAGGCGATTTCGGGGCTTAGCGTCCCCGCGGCCCGGTCCTCGATCAAGCCTCCATTTTGTTACACATCCCTAGGAAGTAGCCCGTAGCAGCTGTCTAACTTCCGGGTACCTATTTACTGCTAGATAAACGGGGGCATTAAGGTGATAAAAACTCGGCCCATTTGTTTCCACATCCGCCGGAGATCAAACCCGGAACCTTAAGACTACGAATCCCGAGCGCTGTCCACTCACCCGTCAGGCTTCTACGGATTGCGGAGATCATGACTGCGGATTGCGTTAACCTTCTGTATTGCCACATTGAGGCGTTGAAAAAAGAAGCTGATGCTTCTGAGGTCTCTTGTTGCTTCGAATAGCTTAAAACCCAGATCCTTCAATACAAAACTAGTGTCTCTTATCCTATCCCATCAAGTGTTTCAACCGTTTAAGTATTTACATGACGATGTGTGTAGAATTCCTGACGTGGTTCAAGGTGAAACACCCCACAACACGACTAAACCAAAGTCGCAGGTCGTTGTTAGAACTCGAACACGCACACACGCACGCGCGCACACATTCACACACGCACGCGCACACACACACACACACACACACACACACACACACACACACACACACACGCACACACACACACACACACACACACACACACACACACACATACACACACACACACACACACACACACACACAGGTGTTGTAACACCTCGAGAGTCATCATAGTGGCCAGAAAGCTTGTTCATGATGATCACAGTGCTGGATTTATCAGCCTTGATAATATGTAGTGAATTACCTTTCTTAAGGCTGTTGAAATCTTAAATATATCTATTGGATGTTAGGTGGCTGCTGACAATTGATTGGGTCGTTTTGTTGTCGAGTACCTCATCGATGTCTACCCTTCTGTTGTCGAGTACCTCATCGATGTCTACCCTTCTGTTGTCGAGTACCTCATCGATGTCTACCCTCCTGTTGTCGAGTACCTCACCGATGTCTACCCTTCTGTTGTCGAGTACCTCATCGATGTCTACCCTCTTGTTGTCGAGTACCTCATCGATGTCTACCCTTCTGTTGTCGAGTACCTCATCGATGTCTACCCTCGTGTTGTCGAGTACCTCATCGATGTCTACCCTTGTGTTGTCGAGTACCTCATCGATGTCTACCCTTGTGTTGTCGAGTACCTCATCGATGTCTACCCTTCTGTTGTCGAGTACCTCATCGATGTCTACCCTTCTGTTGTCCATTGATCTGTCGATTATTTTTTGTTGTTGTCTGGTAGGATATCTTTGGTGATGATCTGGTCGTGTGTAGAGACCACAGGTCCTGGATGAGGCACATGTGATCCCTGCTCTCACACAGGTCCCGTCACGATCAGGGACTGCACGGTAAAGTAAGGCAGGTCCTAGTCAATAATGGATTCTCTAATGTATATGTTGAAGATATCACTGAAAGGAAGATGATGAACCACCATTCTATCTCATGAAAGTAATAACACTTTACAGTTCCCTTCTAATAAAATACTTTTTTCCACGGCCCATAAAATATAAGTCCTGGAATTGATTATAAGAAGAAACGTACCCCCCCCCCACCCCGCCATACCGACATCAAAAGGTGAATAAATTATTAACATATTATAGCAATAAGAAGACGCCCAAATTGCTAATGAAAAATTCCTGATATCAAACGAAACGTCTTGTAAAGGACGAGTGTCGTCTGTGCCTTCCTGTGCCCACTTGGGGACTATCAGTCACAAAGATCTCAGTATACAGGCAAGACAACAACATCTCTCCCCAGGCGCCTGACACTGCACAAACAGCAAGGAACATGTGGACTCCTCACACAAGCAGGTCATCACCAGAGGTATCCTGACAAAAACAAACCCGCCTACTATCAACAGCCAGCTATCACCAACTTTCACACTGTCATCTTCGAGAACATGACGAAGCATCCAATATACTGCCTCAGCCATTACTGAAACATAGGAGACTGGTAAGCTACAGTGAGCCTTTTGATCCATAGTGAGTTGCTTAATCTTACTTTCCATCATATATTCCGCTGTTCCAACCAAATTGTGTTCAATTATGCTCAGCCTTTGAAAATGTTGACAGGGGACAACAAGACGAATCTTTTGGCTTCAAGCCATAATAAAAGTGGAAAATGAACTTTAGAGAGTTCATTTTTCAACTTCCTTCTCGGCTAAAGAAAAAATAAGAAAATAGAGAAGATTCATGCTAGAATCATTGATTTTGTCCTTACTGTTATATCCAAGTACATATGTAGCAGCCCTCACTCCCCCAGCCCTCTCTCACCCTTGTGTCAACCCCCACTCCCCCAACCCTCTCTCATTCTTGTGTCAACCCCCACTCCCCCAGCCCTCTCTCACCCTTGTGTCAACCCCCACTCCCCCAGCCCTCTCTCACTCTTGTGTCAACCCCCACTCCCCCAGCCCTCTCTCACCCTTGTGTCAATCCCCACTCCCCCAGCCCTCTCTCATCCTTGTGTCAATCCCCACTCCCCCAGCCCTCTCTCACCCTTGTATCAACCCCCACTCCCCCAGCCCTCTCTCACCCTTGTGTCAACCCCCACTCCCCCAACCCTCTCTCACCCTTGTGTCAACCCCCACTCCCCCAGCCCTCTCTCACTCTTGTGTCAACCCCCACTCCCCAAGCCCTCTCTTACCCTTGTGTCAACCCCCACTCCCCCAGCCCTCTCTCATCCTTGTGTCAACCCCCACTCCCCCAGCCCTCTCTCACCCTTGTATCAACCCCCACTCCCCCAGCCCTCTCTCACCCTTGTGTCAACCCTCACTCCCCCAGCCCTCTCTCACCCATGTGTCAACCCCCACTCCCCCAGCCCTGTCTCACCCTTGTGTCAGCCCTCACTCAGCCCTCTCTCACCCTTGTCTCAACCCCCCCTTTCCCAGCCCTCTCTCACCCTTATGTCAACCTTGTGTCAGCCCTCTCTCAGGTTTGCATCAGCCCTCACTCAGCCTTGGGTCAGACACCCCTCAGCCTTGCCTTCAAGCGGCACGCGTGGTTACCTCTCCCCTCTCCCTTCCTCCAGTGTTGCA